>NC_051158.1:46810270-46842522 GCF_013339745.2 Dermacentor silvarum | reverse complement strand
AAACGCTGGCAGCAAGCGCATACGCCGCAGCGGGCGAGGTACGTGTGGTGTATCGATTCAACGGAAACTGAGCGGTGAATGCACAGCGCATACAAAGGTCAGAGCCGTGTGGAGATAAGAGACGGTGCGGGCGAGCGACGAGCGCGGTTGTTGGCAGAGTAGAAGTCCCCCCCCCCCCCCCCCCCGCTCCCTCCGGCGCTGGCTTCCCGCTTCCTTGCTTGCCCGTGGGAGATTGAGTGCGTTCGCTCTCCGTGATAGCGCGCGTCCCCGCACGCTTCCGCTCGGGCGTACGGCGCGCGGCGAAGATTTTATCTATACGGAACCTCATGGTGACGGCGACGCCGACGGCAGAAATCCGGTTGAAGTGTCCATATAATTGCTATCGCAATAATTAACTAGCACGGTGTCACGCGCGCACAGGTAAACATGAACACATCTCGCTCGATGACCGCGGAAACTCGCGAAAACGCTGGACTGAGAAAGCGTGCCAGCGGCAGCGAGCAAATTGACCTTCGCGCTGGCTTTCTCTTGAACACGAACTCAACGTCGAAAGCACAGCGCATACGAAGCTACTGGCACTAGGTGCATGCACTTAGTACGCATAATCGCAGATCGCTTTGAAGATGAGGCACCTGCGGGCGCACACTTCGGCCACATCGCAGATCGCTTTCAAGATAGGCGCCCACGCGGCAGCTCCCTGAGAAGCAGTCGCAAGGGCAGAACGCACCCCCCACCGTCGCCTCCTCCCCGTGCCTCGCGCGCGAACGAAGACCGCGAGCGCTTCCGTCCGCCTTCCTCTCTCACGTGCGCGAGATTAGGCTGCAGTTACCGGCTCACCTTCGCACACTTTCACTCGCACACAGCGTACAGCGCGCAGCGACAGCTTTATTGCTGTTGGACTTTATACGGAACCTCACGGCGACGACGACGGCAAAAATGCGCTTGGCGTGTCCATATAATTGCTATCACAATAAAACAATAAATAGCAAAATAAAAAGCGAGAAATGCTGGTTGCGAAAGGGGGCATTTTTGGTGGTCTTTCGCCGTATATGGCGATTCGCTATCACCTCACCTTGGCAGGAGCGCCAAAGCCTGCTTGTTTTGCTCCTCGTCGTCGAGCATATAACGACGACGTGATCTGGCACGGTCTTGGAGAGCAAGGTGCGGGAATGTTTACGCCGCGTGCCGGTTCCGCGAAAGTCCTTCGAGATCGGCAACGGTCAGCTCGTAGGGAGCCTACATGCAACGCCGTTCTAAAACGGCGTTGCATGTAGGCTCCCTAGTCAGCTCGCTGCAAGGGGGGGGGGGGGGGGGGGGGCGGCGCCAAAAGTTAGGTGGCCGTGCGGGGCTTTAAAATAAAGAAATACTGCTTCCTAAAATAGAAGTGCATGCCCCACGGTATACATATGCCACGTTTTTTAACAGCGTTGTAGATGACGTGAGCAAGTTCGCGATGTATAATGGGGAGCCTATATTTCTAGAGAGATGGCGGATATCTAGAGAGGCGTGGGGGTTTCCAATCGTTATAATTTGAAAACCTGCGCTGTGTAGAGAGACAGATAGAGAGAAAAAAAAAGATTGCGAAAATCCCAAGGTTGAATTCAGAAGGATATATATATATATATATATATATATATATTTTGCTAACGGCTGCTTGGTAATTTACCTGGCCGCCTTCGCTGACATTATGTTCGCGTCAGTAGTGGGTGATACATGTTATTAGAAATTTATCTGGCGTAATTAAGAGCTGCTTAGTGAGCGAGTATACTTCTTTTATAGCGAAAGCTCTACTACGCCATGTCTCGCAAGGTCATTCATCGCGTCGCAATGACCTTGACCCGCTGGAGCACTAGCCGCTGGAGGGCATGTGCGGCAGGTGTGACGTCACGCCACGTGATCCGCTGCGGAGGGGCGTCGCAGCTTCACTCGCTCGGAACCTCGCCACTGCGGTACTACGTGACTAGGCGAGGGTTTACGCCTGCACTCGCCGGCGCTTGGTCGCTCAGTCTCACCATGGATGGTGCGCTGGCAGGGCCGTCTGTGCGTGCCCTTCAGCGCAAGCGACAGGCTGAATCCAATCATCCAATAGATATAGCTAGACGGCAGGTTGCGAAATCTCAGGCAAAGGCAGAGTTGGCTGCTGAAACACCGGAGCAAATGGAGGCCAGATTAGCACGTTATAGTGAAGCTCCAAGCGCGGAAGCGTGCATTAATGAAACACTGTGTATACATGAACGAGAAGAAAGGGAACCGAGGGGCCCGATATTTATTAATTATATCATAAGAAGCCAACAAGCATTGACACCGAGAACAACATAGGGGAAATTACTTGCACACACTTTTGAATTAAAGAAACGATAAATTAATGGAAATGAAAACGGATGAAAAAACAACTGTCCGCAGGTGGGGAACGAACCCACGTCTTCGCATTACGCGTGCGATGCTCTCACCATCGAGCAACCGCGGAACCGTTTTCCCATCCGCTTTCTGGGGTATTTATGTTTGACAACTAGAACTAACTCTGGGAGTGTTAGCCAGCGTCACCACTCACAAGCGTAGTTCGCTCAGAAGGCTAAGTTTTTGTTTGTAATTATAGGCAAGCACCGTGGCGAAGGTACCATACCCAACGCAACCCACCATACTACATTTCGGATGCATTTCCATCGATACACTGGGATTTGCTTAGCAAAAAAAAAAAAAAATCCTCAGATCCACTTCAGATATTTTTGAACATTTCAAGTAAACACGCACATCGAGTTCAGAATGCCGTCACGATCAACGATGCCAATTGCAGCATTCCGCGCCGCGGGGGCACCACAAAATAAAAAATAATAATAATAATAATAAAAAAACACACCGCATATCCACGAAGTGAATGATGATGAGTGGGCGAAGCACCGGCCGGGGGATCATTTGGGCAAAACGCCGGAAGCGTTCTCCGGAAGCTGGCTTCCGGTTCCGGCTTCCGGAAGTGGAACCGGAAGCCGGAGCGTGGTGTACATATACTATATATGACGTAATAGTTCAGCGGAAACCCGCTATGAAACACTTGCCTTTGCTTCGAGTTGTTGACAAATCGACTTCGCCCTGCCATCTGCTAGACGCCTGGATAGCTCATATGGTAGAGCGGCTGCCCCGGAAAGGCGGTGGTCCCCGGTCGCAACACTACAATTGCTAGTAGGTACAGCGTTTGACCGCTGGCGCCACGCTGCGCCGCTCGCGCGTACCGCGTTTCTAGGTGGTTTCTTTCGCCGAGGGCGCTCGAACGCAATCAAATGGTTCGCATGAATGCAAACCTTCGAAGCGTGGCTGTGTGGCTGAGTGGCTACGGCGCTCGCTTTAGGATCGCGCGTTCGCTGGTTCAAATCCCGCCCGGGCTAGTAGTTTTTCTTAATATCACGTTTTTCTTTTTCTTTTTTTCCTCTCTGTTTGCCAGCGTGGTCGTTTGAACCCCGGTGCCACGGCGGCAGCCGTGGTACCGGGCGCCGACGCGAAGCGGCGGTCGTTGGGGTGTTGCGGAGCGCAGCGTAGCAACACCCCAAATAAAGAAATACTGCTCCAGTCAGGTAGACTGCTCCCTCCCTGATAGTGATATTATATTTGGATCATCAAAACAGTGATGCGTTTATAATACCACCGATCCCAACAGCACGCTAGTCACCACCAGCCCAGCGTTTTCTCCGTCAACGCCTTCTCCGTTCCAACGGCGGCGGCTACAAACATGGTACGCGCGAGCGGCGCAGCGTGGCGCCAGCGGTCAAACGCTGTACCTACTAGCAATTGTAAATGCGTCCCGGTCTCGAGTCCCGGACCAGGACGAATTGTTCTTCAACTGCGAGGCTTTCTTTCGAGGAACCCGTATGGGTTTCCTTTGTAGCAATTGCTGCATTTGGGTGGATGTCTCATTTTCCCTTTAATATATATATATATATATATATATATATATATATATATATATATATATATATATATATATATATATATATATATATATATATATACATATACATATATATGCTGTACATGTGTACAGTATACACAGTGCTTATATAGCCCTTGTGCACCGCAGCGCCCCTAGCTACGGATGAGAGAGGGAGAGAAAGCACGCGTCGGGAACGAGAGAGAAAGAGAAAGAGAGCACAGCTGCGCCTCTAGCGGGAGCGGCGAGTACTATACTCGCGGACAACTTTCTGTGGAAATGAAGCGAAAGCTACGGAGGCAAAGCGCGCACAAGTGAGAGCGCTTCTGAAGAGAGTCCCGCGTTTTAATCCACGTTGGTTTAGGCTGGGGAAGAGAAAGCATGAACACCTGATTAGCAACAGTTAAATAAGACAGAACACACCACTGAGTGTAAAAGTTTACTCATTTCGCGGCTATTCCCTTCCGTGTCTGGGCAAACGCGAAACCGTCGCACGTGGAAGCTGTGTCGATTCAGCGTCTGTTCCGAGCAACCAAAAGCACTGTCAAACGCTGCCGGACTACTTGGCGCGGTAACACATGTGCAGCATCCACGCGCCCGTAGCTTTCCCTTCATTGCCACCATAGAGTTTCATATTACTATAACTTTTTTTTATTTAGAAACTCTATGATTGCCACAGAAAGTTGTCCGCGAGTATAGCGTGGCTACGACGGCGCGACGAGGGACAAGGCTCGACCCTAAGGAGCTTCGCCCCTAAAAACTTGTCGCAGTTTCACCCGAAATGCGAAGCATCTTGCGATAGCAAATTAGCAGAGAGCCATACAGAGTAAGGATAGCAGTTTTATCAGCTGTATAAACTTGGACATGCAGCAGCACGAGCAATGCGCAGAACTGCTGCCGACGCCGTCGGCATTTTGCCCGCGTTCGCGCGAACGCGCGCGGCGTTCGTGACTGTTGCCGGTGCCTCTGGGGGCGGCTCAGAGGTTTTCTACGAGATCCAGTGGCGTAGCCAGGGGGGGGGGGTTCAAACCCCCCCCCCGAAATTTTTCCGCACCCCCCCCCCCCCCCCTGCTTACCCACCCTTTGTTTTCGTCGCTTCGCGCTGACAGAATTCATGAAACCGGTGCTACTATCACAATTTAATCCCTGGGCGCTTCCGTTTGGGTTGGTAATTTACAGCGAATCATGTCTGCATATGGAAAAAACTGTCACGGTGTTTGTCAAGGCTTTCACTCTCTGTGAAGTTTTGGGCGAGAATGTGGCGGCCGCATTCTGAAGCAACAAATGCGCAACAAATGAAGCAACAAATGCGGCAGCCGCATTTTAGATGATGGCGAAAACTCTCGACGCCCGTTTACTTAGATTTAGGTTGCACGTTAAAGACCCCAGGTGGTCGAAATCTCCGGTATACATTTCCGCCGCTTCCCTTCAAGTGCCGGTTAGGCCGCGCTCGCGCAGGATTTTAGGCTACGTTCACACTTGGTCTCGAAGCTGTAGGAAGCGGCAAAATCTCGCCTAGGCGGCAAAACAGGCAGAAAAACAGGCTGCGAGCCAAATCGGTCTCGGGCCGATTTTTTCGCCATGGCGAAGCGGAAACGCGGCGGAAAGTCGTTCTGCTTCACTGGAAGCTACACTAGCATGTAAACAACCGATCGTAAAATGGCACCGGGCACCAAAACCATGGCACCAAAAGTGTAGGCTGTAATGCTGATCGACGCGATCAAGAACCAGCCCTTGCTCTACGACAAGAGTGGCACTAAAACGTACTGTCAGCAATACTCGCGAGAGTATTCAACATCACGCGACCGGAGGTGCGGCAACGAAGCCTTGGCGTGCCCCAACTTCTCGCACTTTTGCAAAGCCAGGCGAACCCACCCCCGCCGTTTCCGAAGTGTCCGCGTCTTCCGTTTATTCATTGTCCATTTCTAGAAAACAAGTAGGTAGAAGTATAAAAGCCATTTCTTCTTCCACTTCCATGGCAGACAATAGTTAGGCAGATTCCTCGTTGGCGCTCCATAATTCCCCTCGCACGTGTACGGTATGTTGCAGAAGTCGCGGGGTGCTTTTCTCGTCGCGACGATAGATTGGGAGCGTAGGTCTCACGTAGGACGCGCAGGCTTTGGCGAGCCCCAACACAAGGGCCAGCCCGGGTTTTAGCTGTGGTGTTCCCGTTGCCCCTTTGGTGTCCTGGAGGCGCCGATAATACGAAATGATGAAACGTTATTACAACTTGTAAATAAAAGCTATTAAAGAAATATTATCACGCCTAGGCACCAACCTGTGACTCAGCGCTACCGCGCCCGTGTGCGGAGAATTACGGAACGCCAACGAGGAATTTACCGAAGGTCGCAGATGACACGCGAAGTTGCGTAAAATGATCACTTTTGATGACGGCACGTGGGTCAGAGTGAACATACCGCTCGAAATAATGCGATAATGAGCGCCACCACGCCGACAAACGTACGCAGACGAGATGGACCTGGACGAAAACGGCAGCGGCGGCCGCGGCGGTAGCAAAACAAATGTGAACAACTTGGACAGGCGCGGAAAAAATTTTCCGGCCGCTTTGGCCTTTCCGCCCGCTTGCCGCTTCCCAAGTGTGAACGTATAGGCTTAGTCTGCGCGAGAAACGTCTCTTGTTTGCGATTGCGCCCCTACGGAAGGCTGGTAATTACCGTTGTGTTGTTGAATCCCAAACCAGCAATTACGGAAGGCTGGTAGTTGCTGTTTTGTTGTGGAATCCCAAATCAGCAATGTACACACGAAGGGGTTGATGACAGCAGTGAAATTCCACCGACTCGCAATAAAATGCACGAAACAGACAGCCGACAAGCATGAATTACTGCTGTGCGCAGTAAAGCGTAAGTAAACTCTTGTTGCAGGCGCTGACAGTTCTCGTCGGAGTTCACGCGTCCTGAGAAATTGATTATGTGCACTATGCACTGAACAATACCGGAGTTCATTCCTGCATCACTAGCACACCAATCAGTCGAGATTCTGTGAGGTACAAGGCCGCTTCCTGTTTGCACCGGCGTAAGTGAAGCAGAAATGAGTTGCACGCACTACTTAAAATGCTTACACATGCCATATCTGTGCTGTGCGGTGAAATATTCTGTACAATTCTGAATCTGTTGACGTAAAGGCAAATGACGGCTGCACGTTCGCACACAGCGGAAGACACAGCGGCCCATGCACTTGCCGTAGGAAATGCAACCCTCTCGAATGAGGGAGCAGAGCGACGAAAGCTTCGAAAAAAAAAAAAAAAAAAAAAACGCCTTACGCGTTTTTGCGCGTATTTAAGTTTTCTAGCCCAAAGACGCAGCGAACAAACTATTGCTATGGGAGTGCATTTTCACGCGTATAGCCGTCCTTGACTTGTGAAACGCACTTCGCCCCGACGAAGACGACGCCATCTACGCTTAACGGAAATTAACAATTAATGATGCCTTCTCCGATCGCACGGGTCGTCTCAATGATGCGTTTTCGAAGACTGGTCCATTCAGTGGCGCGATGAGAGACCGTTGCTCCAAACGCCCACTGTACCTGTCGTACTTACTGTATTTACTGAGCTTACTTTACTTTTTACTTCATTTCTTCACAAGCACACGCACACGCGGGGGGAGGGGGGGGGGGCGGTCCCATGTCTTTACTATACATGTATAGAGTCTGCTTACACTACCACTATTTATTATCGATCACGTGACCTAAAGGAAAGCAGAAGCTTGCCCCCCCCCCCCCCCCCCCCCCCCCCCGAAAAAAATTTCTGGCTACGCCCCTGACGAGATCAGAATGGGACACTCGACGAGCAGCGTCGGAAATCTTACCCACCTTCTCGCCTCGCAACGTTTTTATATAAACACGCATTTGGTGCCGCAGTTAACGTCGCCTCCCCTCCCTCCATCCCGTCCCCCCACGGCCCTTCGCGCGACGGAAGAAGTCGCGTTTGCTCTCAATATATGGTGATTGTAAAGGAGGAAAGAGACGCTTAATTCTGGAGCCCTTCAGGGAGCACGGCGCAGAACGCGCGTTTGCTCTCCGATGTGCGTTCGCTCCCCGTGAAAGCACGCGTCCCTCGCCTCCTTTCACTCGCACATACAGCGTCCGGAGCGCGGCGAGGATTTCATCGCCGTTGACGTTATACGGAACCTCATGTCGACGACGACGGCAGAAATCCGCTTTGGAGTGTCCATATAATTGCTATCGCAATAAAAAAACAATGCCGTCCTCCTCTCTTGGCCTTTCCGGTATCCCCAGCGGTCGTCACGATGTCACCGGGGTGCATATGGTGATGTCAACGGCGGTGACGATGTCCATTGGTCGAACAATAGGACTTCCGGTTATTCTGCTAGCAGTGGTACGCGCGCTCCCTGCTCTTCCTCGTCGTGTTGCTTCTGCTTGTGCGCACTTGCGAATCGGTAATTACAGCCCGCAACGCAAATGCCAAATTGGTCACGTTCCAACACACTCGTGCTTAGCGGTCTGATTAGCTGCGCGAACAGAGTCCGACGCTGCTGACCTTTCTACATGTGCGCGCAACACAGGGTCCATAGCGGCACGCTTCGCGTGAGCACGCGCCGGCATGGCAGCAACAGCTAGTAGCCGAGAAGCGCTGAGTCGCGGCTAAGGCCCGTTGAATGCTGTGAATGTTGTTGTGAATGTTGACTGGTCTACCACACAGACCCGTCAACATTCACGCGGCACATTGCCTGCACCCACTTTGCCATTCTGGCTGCATGCAGCGATGCCGCAGGGAATCTGAATTTTTCCAGGCTTTTTACTGGAGTTGAAGCATCCCACGGCGGCGGACTGCTGAGGCATCTCGCCAGCAATTTCAGCATACACGGCAAAGGCACAGTATACCCTACGACTACGCAGCAACGAAGGAACGGGCGAGGGAACCAGCCGCACGGACGCACTGGCTCTACAGGCGACCCACCAAAAAACATGGCGGCCGCGTGCTACCCGCGTAGTATTGCGCGCGCATGCGCAGAGACCCACCATGAAAAAGGCCCAATCGACGCTCACAAGCCGCAATATTTTCTTATCGTTGCTATCGCTCTTCGCAATAATTGTACACCAAGAAAAATACGCTTATATTAGCGGCGCCGTCGGCTGCGACGCGAGCACAGCCAAGCCGGTCGTCTCCCATCGGTAGCCGTGCATTGCAGCTGATCTCGACAAGATTCGGAGCTCTCGCTCACATTTAACGTTTGACAGTGGATATCGTTTTTCATAAAATGTATAATTTATGCGTCGCTTTATCTAGCGGAAATTATTTTGCTTGGAACAGAAGCTGCAGCCGATGTTTTCGTCGCCGGTGGCGGAGGCGCGCAGCTTCGCGGTTGTCGACTGTTGATCGTGCTTCGGGCGGTGCGCCGCCCGAACTGCCGTCTACTTTGGACACCTCTCGCGCGGCAGACGTCCTACGGCACTGGAGGCCGGTTCGCCGTCGGTATATTTGCAGCTAGCGTGGACGTGCCTTAACCGGAAGTGGACAGTGTTTTGAGAAACGCGTTGGCGATGACGTATGTCACGTGACATTTGGAGGAGCACTCGGCGGTGAGGAGAGACCAGCCGACGAGGAGAGTAGCGATAGAAAGAGCGAAACGAGCGAGGGCCGTGTATCTATCATCAAACGCGTGTAACTCCGCTATTACGGCACCATTTCGAAAAATTCTCGTGACTACGTGTTCGTTACAGACTCGTGCACAACTGCAACACCACAACTAAATTTCGACCTCTGGGTGGTTTAGGGGCCCTTTAAGAGTGGAACACGATAGCGTTATCGGGCCAGTTCGCATCGCATTTTGTCTTTGAGTAGGCTTCACGGCAACACAGAACGTGGGAAAGCCAGCTTATAAACACCAAGCTTACACCGATCCCCTTAAAGTCGGCTTCACTTTGAAACAGAAATGCATTGCTGGGAAGACGTTTTTCCAGGAGCAATATAAGTTGTCTTATATTAAAATGTGAAGACCCTAGGACATTTTTTATTATTTTATTAATTATTTGCTATTGCCCCGACGCGCGCGCGTGTCCAAAACGCATTAAGCAGGCCAAGTCCCAATTTGACCTACCGAAGATGCGAGCGCCATCTGGATAAGATTTTCGCAAGTAGCCTACCCGAGCGCGCTGCTCTTGGTATGGTAGAAATGCTGGAAAAGGGGTTTGTATTTGAGTTTCCTCGTAACAGAATTATGTTTACTCGTACATTCAAATTACACTCCGACGCCACCATGTCTGTAGGTTGTGGTTAAGTCGTACTTTGCCTTTTTCTGATGGATTTCACAGTGAAAAATTCAATTTTTGTTCACTAACACCTTGTGCCACGTGGAGGGCCTGCGTGGTCGGGGTGGTTCGGGATGATTTTCTCCGCCACGGAGGCCGACAAAGTTGGTTCTTTATTCCATGGGCCGACATCCACGCCGGCTAACGCTATCGCGTTAAAAAGGTGACAGCTTGCACTAGGCCGCGCAAAGCTCAAGACACAGCGGAGCTGGCCGCAGATTCGATGTTCGTCATTCGCATCATGGTACACGGTCCCCGAATTCGGGATCTTGTCACCGTTGCCTCTTGTTCTCAAGTACCCTGGCTACATACTGGGGATCTTCTCGTCGCTGCCGTTGCCTTTCTCGCACAGCGGTAAACCTCGCTTCGCGAATCGCGGCTTCTTCTGGTGCGCGTACCGTCTTCGGGCGTCCCATGGCTACATTTAATCGAGAGTCACTCCGCGCACCGACTTACATAGCATGTTGGCGCATGCGCAGTGCACAGGCGGTAGGCGCGGCTTGGCGCCAAGGTTGCGCCAGCCGTCACGAGGTTGCACCAGGTGTTCTAGCAGCTGTGGCAACTCGCCTGGTTGCCGTGGCTACTGCCCGGCAGTTTCTTGATACGAACCACAAATTACGGCTGGCTTAAACAGCTTCGCTGTTAAAAATGACTCACCATCCCGGCTCTGCGAAACTATATGTCCAGCGAAGCTGCGCAAAACTGCCACTACAACTGCTGAGGGGGCTATTCTTTATAAATGCGAACCATAATATGACCCACGAAGCGAGAAATCCGCCGTTAACATTCAATAGTACAAAAACCCATGTGACCAAGCGGTGATGTCGCGTTTGACATGATGACGACACGTTGTCACGTCATCACCTCAAACGTCGCGTGATGACGTCGTCACACCAAAGGTTGCGTTATGATATCACGTCAAACGTTACGTTACGTGATAACGGTATAGTCACGTCACATTATCGCCTGATGACGTTATGCGGTGACGCCATGGCGTCAAACGTGCCGTCACGCGATGACGTCATCGTCAAGTGATGATGTCACTTGATGACGCCATGCAATGCATCTTGGGAAAGCAGCACATTCTGCACTACTCGCTTCTTTGCACTGTCTCCACCATCGGCCCATGATGACGAAACATGATTACGTCATCACCGGCCTCAAACGTCGCGTGATGACATCATCACGTCAAATGATACGTTACGTCATAACAGCAAAGTCACGTCGCGATATCGCCTAATGACGCCTTGTGATGACGTCATCGTCAAGTTATGATGCCACCTGATGAAGTCGTATAATACTGTGCACTTCCCGCTTCTTTGCACTGTCTCCGAGATTGGCCCATGATGACACAACGTGTTTACGTAATCAGGTCAAACGTCACGTGATTATGATATCGCACCAAAGGTCCCGTGAAGACATCATGAGGTCAAACGTTATGTTACGTGATAACGGCATTGTCACGTGACGATATCGTCTGACGACGTAGTCTGACGTAAGAATTCATCACGTCAAACGTAACGTCACATGATGGCGACTTCGTAAAATGATGATGTTACCTGATGACGTCATGTGATGCCTCTTGGAGAAGCAGCACCCTGTGTGCTTGCCGCTTCCTTGCACTGTCTTCGGGATCGGCCCCCATCGTTGTGTGAGCAAAGGTCGCGCGTGCGGACACGAAAAATCCTGACCAACTAGAGGCTAACAGGTTTGTTGTAAAATGTTAGTGTAGTTCTGATGGTTCCAAAGCGAGTCCCCATAGCGAAAGAAGTTAAATCGCGTAAACGTCGTCGTACTTCCGCCAAACGTGGTCGCAGTACCGCGAAAACGCCAACGTTGAAACCAGCAATGGACAGTTTTATTTTCACGTACGCAGAAGCTTTGCGCACGAAACATGTAGAACTGTCATGTTCGTAAAACTCTCATGCTCGTAAAACTCTTATGTTCGTAGACCTCTCATGCGTGCGTGAACAAAGCTTATGCCTACGTGAAAGCAAAACTGTCTAATCATACTGGCAATTAATGCACAAGTAATTACGCACAGAGGAGAAGCGTCAAAACATTTATTAGGGGCGAAGCTCCTTAGGGTGTGGGTCTGTCCCTCCTCTGTAGTATGTAGTAGTAGTAGTAGTAGTTGTCGTCGTAGTAGGTAGCCACGTCTACTTCTATGAAAAAAAAATCCGAAAGTTATGTCCGTAGCGCGGAATCGAACCAGGGACCCCTCGCTTCCGAACGCGCGGCGCTAACCACTACGCCACGAAGCGCACATGGACACACGCACCACGATAACAATACCCAACATTAACGAAAGACTGCGCGTTTCTAACGCGTTTGTGCTAGCGCGTTACGGCCCGTGTAAGAAGCTGGTGTAAGACGCTGTGGCCTCTCCGCCTTACCCCTGTATTCATAAACGCTCCTCGACTTGAACTTGACTTGCCACCGCCTTGGGCAGCGCGTTCGAAACGCGTTGAAGGCGGTGGAAAGTCAAGTTCAAGTCGAGGAGCGTTTATGAATACCGGGGTTATACTCTCTCAGCAGTCATGTGATGGCGTCGGCAAACGCGGTGCACGTTCCGGCATGTGTAAACGGCTGCGTAAGACGCTGTGGCCTCTCCCCCTTACTAGAGAGTACTGCACATTTCTAACGCGTTTGTGCTAGCGTCCCCTTAAGCGGGAGATGGTGCAATTATAATGAAGGGCGCTGTTATAAAATAGGAATGACGTCACATATGGCGCGTGTCATTGGTGGAAGTCAATCGTTCGATTTAGTGCGGCGAGACTGGGCGAATTACACGGAAGATTCACGGTTTACCGATGACTCCCTCCGGAGCTTCGCCCACTCATCATCACTCACCCCGTGGATATGCGGTGTATTTTTTTTTTTATTGCGATAGCAATTATATGGACACTCAAAAGCAGATTTCTGCCGTCGGCGTCGCCGTCGCCGTCGCCGTCGCCGTCGCCGTGAGGTTCCGTATGACGTCATTTGGAGATGAAATCGTCGCCGCGCGCCGAACGCTGTATGTGCGAGTGAAAGGGCGCGAGGGGCGCGTCTTTCACGGGGGGTGAACGCACGGCGGAGAACAAACGCGCGTTCTGCGCCGTGCTCGCTTAAGGGCTGCAGAAGTAGGCGTCTCTTTTCTCCTTTACAATCACCATATATGTAGAGCAAACGCGCCTTCTTCGGACACGCGAGAGGCCGTGGGGGAGGGGGAGGGAAGGGAGGCGACGTTTAGCTGCGGCACCAAGTGCCTATTTATATCAGAGGCTCCAGCAACAGTCACCAACGCCGCACGCATTTTGAGCTAACGCGGGCAAAACGCCGATGGCGTCGACAATAGTTCTGCGTGTTGTTGCTACCAAAGCCGCTCACCTTACTTCGTATGACATTGCTGTGTTGCTATCGCATTCATTGCTTCGCCCTTAGGGCGAAACTGTGACATTTTTTTTTTCATATCCGTTTTGTTATGCGGCCGAATAGTTCGCATTAGCGTAAATTTTTACAATCCATGAAACTAACATACTTTTTAAATAGCTGGGTTATTTTTCGGAACTAACCACGATTTTTCGTGCCAAGCCGTTTTCTTCGGCCGATCCCGAAGATAGTGCGGTTTAACACAGTGGTACAATAACACAATGGTGGCACGGTACCAACGAATTGCGGTGGTACGGTGCAGTGATACTGGCATCAATATCGGTATTACCGGTTCTGATACCGGTGCTAACGGCTGGGGGGGGGGGGACAGCTAGCGCTTGAAGACGCTGCACTGCTGGTCGAAGACGCAGACGCGGTGTCTGTCTTGACAAACGCTGCACAGAGTTCCGCTCCCAACGGAGTTCCGCTCCTTTTCATTCAATAAAATTTCATTTTCTCTCTCCGAAATGGTTCTTGAGAAAGTGTCGCTCCAAGTACCGCTTGACTTCCGCGCACGCGTAAGGCACGGTGGTAAGGGGAGCGCCACTAATTACTCACAGCGCACAACATAGCTCCACAAATAACCACCTCATCAAGCATGCTAATTACGCAATCTCGAATAGAAACGGGGGTTGTTCCTTCACATGTTTGTTATTCATAGGCAACATAAGGTATAGACATGAAGATGATGATACTTCCTTTACCAATTGCCCAAGACCATCGGGGGTGAGGGAATAGGCATCGGGCGGCCGTTGTAAGGCGCCAGCGGCGCGCCGGCGATATGCTGGGGAACAGCGCCGCGAGCGGCAGCTGTCGGAGCACTGGCATGTGAAGCAGACGACGGGACGAAGGCGCTCGGTGCTTCCAGTGATTTGGCACTGCGGGTTTTAAGGGCTGACGCACCGGAAAACGCATTTTCGTGTGTCTGCTTTTGAGAAAGGTCGTCACTTGTACGAGGCAGATCACATTCGTGGCATCAGGTAGTATATAAAGCAGAAAACGAGCGCAGATTGCGATGCAAGTGCACCACGCGAACGGAGCTCACCGCGGCAAGCTAAGACGTGGAGCTCTAGCAGTTATATTCCAGATGTTATTTTGCTTTACGCTTTAGCATTACCGCGTATTTAATCATAGAAATATGTGAATAACACAAAAATTATGGACAGAAAAAAAAGGGAGACGTACGTGTTCCTTATTCTGTTTCTTGAGCTGCTTCGCCGATCGCACATGTGTCAGTAAGTTCCCGTTCTCTGTCCGTTGTAGTTCTTTTATTTTTGCAATGCTTCCCCATTCTTAATTGCTTATAAACTAGCCCAATCTTCAGTCACGACCCATTTTATATAGCTTAGCGCGACAGGAGCCGTCGGCGGCGGCGAGTGTGAACACGCCACTGCGTTGGCGTTCGCCGTCGATGCACAGCACAGTCGTGTGCCGGACGCAACCAGAGTTGGGAATTGCTAGGAAGAAAAATGTACATTAAAGGAAGGCTGTTGCACTGATACGACGGCAAAATGACTACAAATCTGAGTGTTCGTCTTCGGTGCCCAAGTTCCGGATCCGTTACACTGCGGAGACGAAGCCATGCAAGTGCGACACGAAGCTCTTGCGTACGAACGGCTCTTTTATTAGCGTTAGAACAACTATACCATAGCAAATCAGCGTCGGAAATGTACAGTGCCCAGCGACTGAAGCGCTGGCAGCGCGCGGCTGCCACCGTTTTTTTTTTTTCTTTTCGTGCCACAGGTGAGCGCCGTGGGACCAAATGCGGTCATAATGCGTTAGAAAGGTCCTCGCTTTCACTCTACACCACAATGCATCCGTTTGATGTCCCCAGCGCTTACAGTCAGTGCGAAAAGCGCTGGCGGCCATGCGTTTCGAGTATCGCGTTTCAATTGCTGAGCATGTCTGTACGTGCTAGCTGTTGCCTACAGACCGCACATATCCAGACTTTCCGCCTGAAAAACGCAATGCCGCGATGAACAACGATTGAATTGAATGGCCTAACCAGCTTCAGTCATGTTTCAGTAACTGTTGGCGCACCCAAAAGCGCAACATGTTTCATCAGACTTGGTTTTATGGCAGCGCCTGCTGCGCGCGGCCCGGCCGCCACATGCCATTACATTCGCGGCGCCGCCGCATGAAAGCGCCACCGGTCCAAATTCATCCCGCGCCCGGTGCCTATAGGCCACAAAGCAGGTAGTGATGACATGAAAATAAAAAAAAATCCGAGGACACATAAGCACTTATTATGACTTGTGAATGCGAAAGCATTAATGTCCAATTGAACGCCGCTGAGCGGTCCTTCGTGTTATGGAGTCCTCGCGGGCAAGCGAGCACGTTGAGAGGCTTGGCACGTTATGATTTGGATTTAACGAGGCGCAGTTAGAACACAGGCAAGAGCTTGCGCGGACAAGGAACGCGCGGGTAACACAGGCTTCCGGGAGTGAGGGTGACGTGGCGCCGCGGCGATGCCCTCTCCCCTCACTCAATACCGCGGCAGCAGTCCCCTTTCGCCCGTTCTGCTCCGTCGAGGCCCGAGCCAGCGACACGAGCGTGTCTCGCGCCCTCGTGACGTGGCGTCGCAGTCACTTGGGCAGTTAGGTGCCATTTCGCTGCTACAGACGCCGCCGGCTTTTTCGCCTCAATGGTCCATTTGACGCTTTCGCATAAAAAAAATACGTAAACAAAGTTATCAAAAAGACCGATCATAAATAAAACATTGTGTATTGTGTAACAGAGTAGTGAGCGTAGAATAGACCGGAAGTAATGCCTTTGCACTCTCTCTGGACTTTACCTCCTTCCCTTTATCTTTTACTCCTCTTTCCCTCTCTCTAGGTGGAAGGTGGAAACTCGGGCGTCGTTAACGTCCCTGTCTTTCATTTATCCTTCTTGATCGCTCTCACAGATTTTTTTATTATTCCCCCCCCCCCCTCATCTCTAAATTGAACTTAAACTTTTCGTAGTATTCGACGGCCCGCTTCTTGGCGAGCCCCCGTTGCGGGTATGCACCACTGTCTGGAATCATCATCATCATCCTCCTCATCATCAAACCAGCTGACCAGTCAACCAGTCTGCAGCGCGCCCCTCAGGCAGACAAATGACGACCATGTCCACGAAGGCCTTCGAAGACCGCAAACCCGACACATATTCTTTCATTCTACGCAAAGAAGACTACATTTCTACATGGCAGACAAATATCCTAACACACAATGCGCAGATTGCAATGCACCGCTTGACTTAGAACACATGCTCTGGTCGTGCAACCGAACCAGCGAAAATTTCGCCAAGGATCGGGACAGGCGGAAGGCAAGCGATTCGCAGCCCGGACCTGACCGAGCAACTATGGGCCGTCCAGCAAGCCCACGACGCAGCCAAAAGGCTCTGCCTGCCGGTCCCGACGTGGCAGCAGCCCACTTTTTGAGGCAACTCACAACTTGCAGGACCCAATAAATCTTTTCCTTCCAATAAATATTTTCCTTTGTGAGGCCCCGTTGCGGGTACGTATCATTATCTGGAATCATCATCATCATCGCACCAGCTGACCAGTCCACCAGTCTGCCGCGCACCCGTCAGCCAGACAAATGACGACCATGTCCACGAAGGCCTTCGAAGACCGCAAGCCCGACACATTCTTTCGTCGCTCCCTGGGGGTCCTCGCCCTAGTGGCGGTGCTCTCGTTTGTCGTCTTCGTTCTGAGACCCCTGCGGTCCATCAAAGGCCCGTTCTCCTTCGGCCCGAACGAGGCTTCGGCCATCGGCTCCTCCGTGGAGGCAGGCGCCTTCCGCTACCGCTGCGACCAGGCGTCGGAGGACGCGCGCGAGGCCATCGACTACTACGCCGACCCGTGCGAGGACTTCCACGCGTACGCCTGCCACCCGACTCGAGGCAGGGACCGGGGACAGGTAACGTTTTATATACTCATATACGGGGTCGTAAAAGTTAAACTGTCGGTAATTGTAGTAACAAAAAAAAAAACTTCTGCAGATCCAAACCATGTATATGGTGAAATCTTAGATGCGAAGCTTTCGTGAAGTGGTTAAATAAATGTCATGCAAGTAAATATATTCCGTACAGTGTCCTGTACCATAGCAATTACCTTCCTTCCAGTGAGGACGGCAAGGCACGCGAGACCTCCGCCACGTGACCCACGTGACCGCGCATTATGCTGTGTCCGACATTGTCCCCCTTTGCTATGACTCTGCATCCATGGGTCGGCCCACCGACTGGTGTGGGCCGAACCTATGTCGCAGTTTCGCCCGAAAGGCGAAGCATCGATTGCGATAGCAAATTTGTGGACAGCTATATGAAGTAAGGAAAGTAGGTTTATCGGCCGTATGAGCTTGTAAACATAGGCATGCTAAATGAACAAGCATGGTGTCACGCGCGCACAAGCAAACATGAATTAGACACCTCACTGGATGACCGCCGAAACTTGCTGTCAAAATGCTGGAATGGGGAAGCGTGGAAGCTGCAGCGAGCGAATTCACCTTCGTGCTGCGTCTCGCATCAACGCGAACTAAGCCGCAAAAACACAGCGCATACCACGATGCAGATGACCTTCAAGATACAGCGGCCCGGGCTGTCGCGCGCGCGGTCGACCGGGATGATGCGAATAAGGCCCCGAAATTAGTGAATAGCGAACATGGGAAGAAACAAAGAGACAAAATAGAGAGATACAATCAACATTGATACAGCCCTGAATTTACAGGGTTACGACAAGCTTAAACCTCTCAAGTTCTGTTCCCGAGCTGACGAATCGCTGGCGTTAATTGTGCGAGAGTGTTTCGGCAGTCTCGCTCCTAAAGTGACCGGGAGAATAGGCTGTCGTGAGATTCTGCGCCTGGGCGTTGATTCTGGGAACTGTTTGACGATGGCGTGACCCATTCTTAGAAGCAGCACACGCTGTGGCAGGTTTCGCAAATTAGGAATGTCCCGAATAAACAGGCAGAACTGGCCCTTGTGCGATCCAGTTTCGTGCTTCTGGCACAAGTGATGCGCTCAAAGTGTCAAAACTTTGTCTGCAAAGCAGATTCGGCCTTTTGCTCAATGTTCCTCAGACAGCGTAAGTTCAGTGAAAGAAGCGCTGAACGCGCTAAACATGTTCAAATTTTTGCAGGGCGGTGTCTTGTGCCGTTTAAAAAAAAAGGAAATTCGTGAACGTACTACAATACTGTGATGGCGCCTCCCATGCGACTATCTGCCTCCAAGGCATGGTCTTAGTCTGACAGAATCAGGTTACGTGCAGTAATCTGACAAATCCATGCCGGCGTGTCACCATTTCTGATTAAGAAACCAATGGTCCTTCACACAAAGTATTCGACAAGGGTGAACACTCCATGGAACTCACGCGGCTGCATTCATTTAGGGGAAGGAAATTCAGCAGAGTGTGAATATGTGCGGATATGAAGGCATCTTTGCACTAGATATCCATTTCGGCGGTCTTCTTTTTTTTTTAACACGAAAGTGTTTTATGCCGGGGTCCACCAAGACTTCACTGACGTATTTCCGTCACGGAAATACGTCACACGAACATACACGAACATAATACAAAGAAAGAAACCAGAAGAAAAAGTTCCACAAACATGCAAAATTTGGAAATCGAACCCACGACCTCCCGGTCCGCGACGATAGATCGCCGAGCGTTTAACCCATTGCGCCACAAACGCATTTGCAGAGAGCTACACAGACGCGCCTTATATATCTAACACTCCTCCGTGTACCCGCGCTCTTGCTCGGGGCGGTGCCGCCGCCTACGAGCAGAAAAGAGAAGTACTGCATTATGACACTAACGCGCACCGACAGTGAACGCTTCGGTGGTCTCAGCACTACGCCGCCTCGATGCCAGCATTCGAAGGGACGCTGGCATCAAGAAGCACTACCAACGCCACCTAGGTGGCGTTCACCGTACTCAGCACAGCGGAGCGTGGCCTCCGCAATTAGCTCTGAAAATGTTTCTGAAGTTGATCGCGGAGGCTGCAATTACGACGCGCTGTACGCGCTGATTTGACTCGGTGACGATTCAGTTACGTGCTTTGTCTTGCGCGTTGTATTAGTGTGTCAGTTACGTGCTTCGTCTTTCGCGTTGTGCTAGCGTGTGCAGCGTAGTGCAGCTTCCATATGCACGACGGTTGCTCATGGTCATCGACGTTGGTAGTCGTGATGGAGGAGACGTGCCACCAGGCGTCAGCGTGGGTGCATCAACGCCTAAAGCCCGGCCCACATTCAGCGTTTTCACCGGCGTTTCCTGCCGTTGCGTCTCTCGGCGTCGTTGCATCAACGGCGCCGGAGAGGTCACCCAGCCACATGAGACGCACGCAAACAGCGCCAGTCCAGCGTCGCACAATGTGACCAGACAGATTTAACCAGAAGCAGTGTGCAATGTCATTCAAGTGAACTATGAGTAATGTTCCCGATTAAGGTTTTTAAGCCCTGTTTATAGTTCTGCGGCACACACACACAAAAACATTAGACAGTTTTAGTTTCACGTACTCTACGTAGAGGCTTTGCGTACGTAGAGCCTCTACGTGTAAGCAGTGCGCATGCGCAGAACGTAGCGGCCGCGCGCTGGTCTCACGGACGTACGTGAGATTCGATTCTTTGCGTGCGTTTCTTGCGCACGTAGACAGCTTCACGTGGGCGTTTCGCGAGATCACGAACAAGCGATAGCGTGCCGAGCGCGCGCAGACGGCTTGCATCGAAATACGGCGACAAGATGACTGGTCATCTTTTTTATTCCAAGACAACGATGACAGCAGGTAACGCTTGTACAACACACTTCCAGGCATTGCGGAGACCATCGCCGGCACGCATCAATGCACATCACCGGCTTGGCTGAAATACTCATATTGGATTGAATTGGCTACCGCAGTGTTCATATTTCCCGATAGATGGAGCTACGTGGTTCCTCTTGGCGCGCGTCGCGTACGTGTAGCTAAAAGCGTTTTAGATTGCGTGCACGTAAGGTACGCAGACTTTTAACGTTTGCGTACGTGAAGTCCCTACGTACGTGTAACTAAAACTGTCTATTCACGGCAACGCGCTCGAAGGTACGAGCGGCTGCTTTCTCAGACGGCGCCGCCTCGCCGACGAGACACTGGCGCCACGTGGTGGCACGCACGCGAAATGGTTGCTGCGGAAGTCGCTTGCAAAAGTTGCCAGCAGCGCGGCCGCGGCCACGCGCTGATTGGTCGGCGCCACGTCGGCGCTCATCGAGCCGCTTCCGGCGGCGGCGCCGGCGCCGAGATAGCCGAGATTTCTGGTGTGCCTTGAGTACGACGTTTCGGCTTGGCGCCTCCCTCAGCGTCGACGCTGAGCGGCGCCGGGTGACGAAACGCCAGGAAACGCCGGGAAAACGCCGAATGTGTTCGGGCCTTAAGGGCGCTTTAGCCACAAAACACCAATAGACATTATATATCAATGTGCAATAAACATTACACTACTTCTGTGAAGACACGTTTCACTTTCGTGTTCTATACCGATTCCTATATAAGAGGGATCAACCACATTTTTTTTAGAAGCCCATCATTTTTATCTGGAGCTAGCAGATGGTGTTCAACTAATATTGAATGTTCTAGCTTAATGTAAAGTATTCCTGTCTGCAAGTGCCATTTTCTTCAGTCCCAAAAACTAGGGCGCTATAACGTAAACTGATTCCAAACTGTGTTGATTCCAATTTCTGCAATCAGCCTCCACGATTAGTCAAAACATTTTCGGGCCACTCCCAACTTCGCCTGTCTGTCACGCGACGTCACGAAAACCGCGATAGCTCGCCATCTGATATAACGTGTGCACACTGATTATGCATGATTAAACCGCACAAAAGAAAAATAATCATTCCTTATTCGACGCCTTTTCACCATTAGCCCTCTGCTATTGGTCCAATGTTTTCTGGCTACGCCCACTTCGCCTGTCTGTCACGTGACCTCGCGGCCTGAATAGCCACAGACTGCCCCGTTCCGAAAAGAATAGAAGATGGCTGCCCGCCGATCGCTCAGGCCCTCGCTACTCGCACCTGCCGGTGAGCATGTATTTATTTGCGCATGATAAACCTTTTTGCGTGGCAGTAAAACGTTATCGAGCCCTTTTGGCATGCATACGACATCGCTCTGCCAACTCTTCCTTGCTGAGGATCCGTTTTAGCGGCATCCTTATCCTTCCGTTGCACACCGCCGCGATTTTCGACCAGCCACCGCAAGCTAAGTAAGACGAAGTGGCCCAATCGGAGAAGCCGGCACCACCCTCTTCATGCGGTTGTCTATTTTCACTGTGCTGGCTCGGCCCCATCGAAACCCTCTCCACTAGAGCGTGCTCCTCGCCTCTTGTCAGCCAATTAGATAAGAAAAACCGCTGAGTGTAGACAATGTTATTGGTTTTGAAAGTGAACAAAGGTGACCTCCTATAAACGAGGAGAGTGTTAGATTGGGTTGTTCAGACAACGCTGCGGGTCACCGCCCGATGCTTGCGTCGGTGGTTACGTAAATTTGACGTCAGGAGTTTGGAATCCAAACAGTTTGGAATCAATTTACGTTATAGCGTCCCTATAGAGCAATAAAAGGTTAATCTCCACCACTGCTCACAAACGTTGTCAGTAAAAAAACATTCATCTGTATTCTCCTAGTATCAATATTTAAGGCAGGCGTCTCCGAAAGAGGCGTTGAAATAAATTTATAGAGTATACGATTGTCTATAGATGTATTGTAGACGACTTTTCTTTATAATATATTTGCTTTTTCGGCTGACTTGCGGCTGCTATTTTGCAGAGACCGCTGCTATATTCGCACAAAAAAAAATTAGACAGCCTTTGGATGGCAAATATGCATATTGTGGACTGCTGTGACTTATTAATCACGCCACTTGCTCAATGTAAAGTTTAGATACTCTGTATGGAAATGTCGACAAGTCTATTTTTTTTCTATATGTCGTTCATGGACTTGCAGATCGATTACAGGAAATTTGTTGACGTAAGTCCACAAGAAACAAGAGAGAGAAAAGACGTATAGAAAAAAAAAGTCAGGGAGGTTGTTATGTACGGGAATGATGAGTAAGGTAGTAGAGAGATGAAGACGGAGCTTTGAAATAAACCACGCCCACAGTCCAGCGGGATAAGCAATGTCCTCAAAGTTTATTATGCATGCTCGTTGACCTGGGCAAGTTCAGCAACGCAGATATAGCCCCATGCGCGGTGTTCATTCGGGGCCACTATCCTCGAATTTTTTGCTCTGACAGTGCACTATTGTGCAGTCGACCAAGGACTGCGCACTTGACTTGCCTTTCGACACTGCAGCGCGGGCCGACACAACAGAGTTCTGTGAATGCCCCATCCAATATGCATTTCTCGCATGGCTGCCATTCCAAGGAGGACGGCGTGGGAGTTAGAAAATGCGACATGGTACAACATGACCTATTCGCGTCATAGTAACAATCGATTGCGTCAACGCAATTGGAGGTCAGCGGACAACAAATGCAAGCGAGACATGGTGTAAACGTTCGAGTTTAACAAGCACAGTGGGCGAGAAGTCAAAAGCCCACGTAGCATGCTTATGAACCTTCAATAAGTATCGCAGAAAAAATTCTCTAGATTGAAGACAGTTACATTTTTCTATGTATCGGCTGATTCCCATAAAACAAATAACATTACAGGAAGAACGAGCACGATGGTAGCGTCCATCGCAACGACAACGTTGCCTTCAAAGAAAAATAGGATTTTTTTTCGCACACTTGCTTTGCATATGTTTTAGGTCGAGGAAGAAAGAAAGACGCTGCAGCGCGTGCTGCTCGAGCTGTCCTCACGGAACGACAGAGAGCACGTGGCTACGCAAGCGGCCATGCTCTTGAAGTCGTGCCTCGGGACGCCTCTCTCACTGGAGGTCCTGCTTCAGAAGAACATGCTGGAATTCCTGAATATCACTAACTTGACCATGGAATACACGTTTGGTGAGTAGTCCAAGGTGCCTAATAGCAACCAAGCCTCCGGTGTCATAAGCTAACGCTGGCGCGTCTTCTACAACACTTCATTAACCTCCCTGACAGTTTCGTTAGCTTAGCTAGTACACACGAAATATATTGGAAGATTGCGGTGTGAGTCCACGGGTAACACAAAATACTTGTCCTCTAATAAGGTGGGCCCATGGACTTTACTCCTGAGAGGCTGTTCTAGAACGAAACACACACAATGAAACTGCGAACAATCGAAATGCATCATCAAGCCCCACAAGAATGTTTATACGCCTCGAAATCAAAACATCACTAAGCATCGGTAATCAATGAAAATCAACATTGTTCGGTCCTGTATTGCACAGACTCTGCGATTGATCTATGCACTTTTGAACGAAGTAGTTGGCTGCTGCGCTGCGGGTGGTGGCTTCGCGTCGTTGTGTCCAGGGGGCGTTAGTAGTATACGCTGCGTTCTGCTTTTTTTTTTTTTTTTGGCGCGTAGAGTACGCAGGAGAAGGAAACTAAAGCCGAGAATTCGTTCCCCTCCCTCAGTGCTGCTAGCCCTAGGGAAATTTCCCTAGGTCTAGGAAATTTACGTCGTACTTAGAGAAAACGAGGAATTTTGTCAGAATCTAGGGAAATTTCCCGCTTACTCATGGAGGAACGAAACCACTGTCCAATAAACACACCGACCAAAAAGGTTTAAAAAAATACATTTAAAAATACATTAACGTTCCGGCTCCCCCACGGGAGCCTTGTTCACAAGCAGGGGAGCCTTGTGAACAAGGCTCTCGTGGGGGAGCCGGAACGTTAATGTATTTTAAATATATATTTTTAACCCTTTTCTGGTCGGTGTCTCGATCTCTTCCTTTTAAGTATGGATATATAGCTGCATCGCGGTTTAGGAAGTTACAAAGCTTCAACCGGCTCCGCCAATATAGGTCATTGAGAAGTAGCGTAAAAGCAGGCTTAGTTTTCGAAAACTCGTTTAGAATGGGGCAAAGTGAATCATTACTTGATGAATATTCTTCGCGGCATTGAAAGGTGGGCGCTTTTCTTCATCGATCCAGGTTTCATAAAGACACCGCAGGACGTCGCGAACTTCTCAGCATTTCTTTGGACCACTCATGGAATTAGGCCATTCATATATTTTGAGAGTGGCCAAAATGGAACTACAGCGATCAGCTTTTTACGACCTTTCTCTGCATACCTGAACAAAAGCGCAGTACACGCCGTTTTGAAAGGCGTGACGCAGCTTCTCGAGACGCCCAATGACGTGCGCTCTAAGGCTATCGACAAACTCGTGGGCGCCGACAGGGAGCTAGCGGCAGCTTTGACCGAGGTCGACACATTTCACGTGACGATAGAAGGCCTCGCGAGCACCACTGAAGGAGATATCGTCACATCGGCCTGGCAAAAGATCATCGAGGCTTACAGTTTTCGCAGTGCGAACGTGTCAAGGTCAGCAGTAACTGTCAGGGTGGAAATTCTGAAGAGAATCTTCACCATCCTCTTCGACAAACTGAACCCGCGTGAGGCAGCCATCTACTCGATGGCCCACGTGCTGCTTCCAAGTGAGCTGCTCGAAGTTCTGCTTGACGACAACCGCAATGACGCCTGCTTCCGGCTAATCGCAGACACCCTCGGCACGAGTTGGCAGTACCTCGAGTCTTATCTGTTGGGCTTTTTCGACGAGAACCATGAGGAGCAGTCCGTGGCCGACTCGCTCCTGTCTACACTTGAAAAGATGCTTCGAGAAAACTACGCACCAGACAAAGAGAAAAGTGGAGCTGCTATTGCCAAACTGAAGCAACTCAGATTCGACGTGCTTTCAATGGAGGGTCTGGCGAGCAACCTGCAGGACACGGCGTGTCGGGGCAACCTGAGCGATCGCAGTCTTTACAGGAACGTCCTGCTATGTCGAGGCTCTAGCCACAACGTAAGGACTGCAAAGAACGACGCAACACGCCGACGAGAAAGGTCTAGCCTTTCCACAACTACCATTCTGCTCCCCGTCGAATCCTTCAGGCCTTCCTCTTTCTGTCACGGACACGACAACCCGCTAAACTACGCCACCTTCGGAACGGACCTCGCTGCTACGCTTCTACGCTACGTATCAGAACCGCTAGGCGGCGCTGCTTCGCCAACCTCAGAGGCGGGAAGGAGAGAAACCCTCATCCCCGCCTTAACCACTAACATCTCGGCGTGCCTCGCGAAAACGTCGACACGCCGGCCCCTCGGCAAAGTGCTGGAAGACATAGCTTCGCAGACAGTCGCCTTCCAGGTGGCGCTGCAAGCCAGCAAATCTCACGCGAGCGTCTGGACTCGCCTCGAGAATGCAGCCGACGCACCGGCCTGGAAGCAGACGTACTTCGTCAAGTACTGCCAGAGACTGTGCAGCAAGGGCGCGTCTCACTCGTTCACCGCCGCGTTAGACGCGGTGCTCGTGTGCAACTTGGTCGTCATGAACACTCCCGAGTTCGCACAGCTGTTCACATGCGAGCACGGGGACCCGATGGTTCCTGCCGAGTACTGCTTGGCGTTATAAAAGAAACGAAATCGAAAAAGGGCGTGAGACTTGGCTTACTTCGACAGCATGACAAACGTGCATATATGTGAAGAATAGTGAAATAAAAGGACCCGAAGAATGCACATAACGTGGGATGTGGTCCCGTCCTAGCGCTATTCTTCGTCTTTATGTTTACGCACCAGCTAGTCCAACTTGAACATATTGTAAGTCGCTATATAGGATAGAATAATATCACAGTTTCACCCGGAAGGCGAAGCACTGATTGCGATAGCAAATTATTACACAGCTATACGAAGTAAAGTTAGTCGTTTTTAACAGCTCCATAAACTGCTGTAAACATGCGCTTACTGACAAAGTTAACAAGCATGTTGCCACGCACGCACAGGCAAACACGAACACATTTCACTCAATGACCGCGGACACTCGCTGTCAGAACGCTAGCGTGATAAAGAGTGGCAGCAGCGGCGATCGAATTCCCTTTCGGGCTGCCTCGATCTCACTTCAACGCGAACTATAGGTGCGCGAGAGCACAGTGCACACGAAGCCATCAGCTGTTTCGGGTCGCCTATAGCCTTGCTTCTTCTTTTTGGACACGCTGCACCTTCTAGTGGCGCTGCCGAGAAGATTTCAGCATGGCCTCCGAGAGGAGGCGCGTGGCGCGCTGTTGTGTGCGAATGCTCAGATTTGTTTTCTCGCTACACTTTGATCTTAGCCAAAAGGCCGAGAAGCGATTTGTTTTCTCGCTGGCCGCAACTCCCAGCGGCACATACTCAGTTACCGAAGTTAGCGAGAGGCTCAGTGAAGACCGGCGCGTATTCAGTGCATCCATGGCGGAGCTCGCTAAAGCGTTGACGCGAAAGGCGTTCATTGAAAGCGACGCATACCCGGTGCGTTCGTGGCGCAGCCTGCTCAAGCGTCGGGCTGCAGTCCTTGAGGCACCCGTCTGTCGTGGACTCGATTCCGCCCAGCACGGGAGAAATTTTACAAATTGGCTACTAGCTTGTACATTCAGATGGTCGAAAGGCAGTGCGGGTTCGATTTCGCCGAGCATCGGCAAAAGTCAAAGGGTCTTTTTGGCCATTGTAGGGCGGCACATTCCAAGTGGCACATATCCCGGTGCCCAAGGTGGCGTCAAAGACGTTCATTAAAGAGCAGCACAGGCTGAGTGACACATTCCCATTGCTCCAAGTAGGCGTCAAAGAGATTCGTTGAAGAGCGCTACATACCCGTTCCCGCATTTCCAGCGATCCAGGTCTGCGTCAAAAAGGTTCATTGAAGAGTGGCACATAGGTACACAGTGCGGTGACCTAAGTTGGTCCGACGGTCGGTTTCCGGCTTTGCTCCCTCGGCACAACAGTCCGATGCGCTACCTTTTCGACCATGGACTAATCATTGACCCAGGTTGGCGGGAAAATATCGTTAAATAGATAATTAGATAGATAGATAGATAGATAGATAGATAGATATATAGATAGATATATAGATAGATAGATAGATAGATAGATAGATAGATAGATAGATAGATAGATAGATAGATAGATAGATAGATAGATAGATAGATAGATAGATAGATAGATAGATAGATAGATAGATAGTGGTTAGTCAACCCCCGGAAAGTGCCCGACAATAAAAGAGGAAGGAAAATGTAGCTCGATCTGCAGGCCATGAAATGCGTAGGACAGATAATAACTGGTCTATTAGAGTTGCAGAATTGGTACCAAGAGACGCGAAGCGCAGTCGAGGACTGCAGAGACTCATGTGGTGTGACGAAGTTGGGAAACATGCAGGCACAACTTGGAATCAGCTAACGCATGATAGAGTTAAGCGCTGAGAGAGGCCTTCGTCCTGCAGTTGGGCATGAAAAATAGTATGATGTATATGATGATTTCAAGGCGAGCGCCTCAGAGGAAGATTTTCCTTGGGGTCAATTTTGACTTCCCTTATTCAAATGCACCCGAAACACACATAATGGACAACCGCGAAACCGATTTGAAAGAAATTTGTTGCAGATAGGAGAGAAAACGGTATTGCACTCACTGCCACTTGGAAGCACATACTTGATTCAAGGCTCCCACAACTGTTACACAAATTGCCAAATTACTCTGGAAGTCAGAAAAAAAATGAAGCATACGAATACATCACCTTCTACCAATTAGATATCGCGTTTCTGTGAACTGCTTCTGTAACATTTGAAGTGCACACGCATAGATGAATTGATAGCTTGCGAAAAATTGTTACAATGTTTAAGACGGCTTTGCAGATGTATACTCACAAAGGAGTGACGTATTTCAGAGAGGTACTCAATACAGTAATTTTGTCCGCTGTAGCTATATTATAAGTACTGTGTACAGATTTCTGGCCTCGTTTTTTTTTATTGCGATAGCAATTTTATGGACACTCCAGGCGCATTTCTGCCGTCGGCGTCGCCGTCGCTGTGAGCTTCCGTGTAAAGTCCAAGGGCGATAAAATCGTCGCCGCGTGCCCTGTGCTGTATGTGCGAATGAAAGCTTGCGAGGGTGAGCCGGCGATCGCGGCTCAGTCTTGCAAGCGCAAGGGAGGGAAGCGGGAAGGAAGCGCGCCGTCTTCCAGTCGCGCGCAAGGCTCCGGGGGGGGGGGGGGGGGGTATGGAGGGGGGAGGCCGCTTTCTACGCCACGCGCGCCCGCCAGGGCCGCTGTATCTTGAAAGCCATCTGCGGCGTAGACAGAGTCCACCCTGCGCTGGGTTTTCCCAGCTTCGATCCCACGTCTTCACATTAAGCGTGCGATGCTCTTACCAATTCAGCTACCACGGCGCCGTTTTCCCATCCACTTTCAGGACTATTTATGTTTTACAACGAGAAACTAACCCTGAGAGTGTTAGCCAGCGCCACCACTCACAAACGTTGGCGGTGGATGTGGAACATCCTTTCTGCCACAGGCGTCACGAGTACGTGATCTTTTTTGGGGTGAAGGCGACTGGTCAATAAACCCACACATGCTACCTGAAGGGATCAAATGTTGCCGGATTCGAGGCCCTCGTTATGTAATGAACGAGAACAAAGGGAACCGAGGGGCCTGATTTTCAGTAATCGTATCAGAAGAAGCCAACAAACACAGACACGAAGGAAAACATAGGGAGAAATCACATGTGCTTACGAATTGAAATATAGAAATGATAGATTAATGGAAAGTTAAAGTGGATGATAAAACAACTTGCCACAGGTGGAAAACGATCCCCCGCCTTCGTATTGCGCGTGCGATGCTCACCATCCACCAGGACTTCGTCTGTATATATTCTTTATTATTATTTTTTTTTGCGGATTCACGCAACGAAAAAAACAAGCGCTACCTATAAAAAATATCCTCGACTGTAACAAATACACGCCTTCAAGCGCATTGCTGCAGTTACCAAATCTGTGTCAAGCAATGCCTCTCAGCGCACGGGTCCGCCAGTCCTTCTTTCTCTCTTTTTCTTTCTGTATATATTTGTTACGGGGAAAAGGAATAAGAAATGTATTTACAGTGCATTTACAAGACTGGCAGCGGCTGACAAGATCATAGTAAGCACGCGAAGTCCCGAGCTTCGTCTTCTTCAAGTGCTCTCAAAACGTCTTCTTCATCGCTCTGTCACATGACCCCCGGCGGCTGAAGCACCGACCCGGTGCTGGTTAGGAGGCGTTGGAGTGATACGGCTTAAGACGCGCGACGTGGACTACGTCGGAACGAGGCTGAGCCACGGGGGGGTCAAGAGGGGCGATTTCGTAGGTGACGTCGGTTACTTGACGCAAGACGCGGTAAGGACCAGAGTAGCGTGAAAGCAACTTCTCCGAGAGGCCAACGCGTCGCGACGGAGACCAAAGGAGAACCAGGGCGCCCGGTGTGTAGTGGGTGTCACGATGGCGGGTGTCATATAAGCGCCGCTGATTTTCCTGCGAGTCCACAAGTCGAAGTCGGGCAATATGGCGTGCCTCTTGTGCCTGGATTATGGCGTCCCGGGCGTACTCTGATGTGAAATACAGGCTATCAGGCAGGAGGGTGTCGAAAGGTAGCGTAGGGTCGCGGCCAAACAAGAGGAAGAATGGAGAGAAGCCTGCGGTATCGTGGCGAGAAGAATTGTAGGCAAAGGTAACGAATGGTAATGCAACGTCCCAGTCGCGATGGCCAGCGGAGACATACATGGATAGCATCTCAGTGAGGGTCCGGTTGAGACGCTCGGTTAGACCATTCGTTTGTGGATGGTAAGCAGTAGCAAGTTTGTGTTTAGTCGCGCACGAGTGTAGAATGTCATTAACAACTTTCGAAAGAAAGTAGCGGCCTCGGTCGGTAAGGAGCTGTCGAGGGGCACCGTGGTGAAGGATGACGTTTTCTAGTATAAAATCGGCGACATCGGTTGCACAGCTTGTCGGAAGAGCCCGTGTGATTGCGTATCGGGTGGCGTAATCTGTTGCTACAGCAATCCACTTATTTCCCGAAACAGACGTAGGAAAAGGGCCTAAAAGATCAACGCCTACACGAAAGAATGGTTCTGAAGGCACGTCAAGTGGTTGAAGGCGGCCAGCAGGGAGCGTGGTCGGCTTTTTTCGTCGTTGACAAAGGTCACATGCAGCGACATAACGGCAGACGTCACGGTAAAGACCAGGCCAAAAAAAGCGCCGACGAACGCGGTCGTAAGTCCGTGACACGCCAAGGTGACCGGCAGTCGGCACATCATGAAGCTGGGCGAGAACAGTCCGGCGCAGATGCGAAGGGACAACTAAGAGTCGGTCAGGGCCGTCAGGGCGCATGTTACAGCGGTACAAGACGCCATCGTGGAGTTCAAACATTCGAAGGGAAGGGTCGGGCGTCGTTGAAGTCAGCCGTTGAATAAGGTCTTTTAAGAAGTCGTCCCGGCGTTGTTCCGCTCCGATATCGTCAAAAGCACTCAAAGAGAGAACGGTGACAGGAATGCCGGCCATAGAAACGTCAGGTGGGTCGACAGGATGGCGCGACAAGCAGTCCGCATCTTGGTGTAACCGGCCTGTCTTGTATACAACTGAGTAGTTGTATTCTTGAAGGCGCAGAGCCCATCGGCTAAGGCGCCCAGAAGGATCTTTCAGAGATGAAAGCCAACACAGAGCATGGTGGTCAGTAATGACTGTGAATTGCCGGCCGTACAAATAGGGGCGGAATTTTCCCACTGCCCAAACGAGAGCCAGACACTCGCGCTCAGTGATGGAATATTTGCGCTCAGCAGGGGAAAGAAGGCGGCTGGCGTAAGCAATAACACGGTCTTGTCCTTGTTGTTTCTGGGCCATGATAGCTCCAATACCATGGCCGCTGGCATCGGTACGGACTTCTGTTGGAGCTGACGCGTCAAAGTGAGCGAGAATGGGAGGGGAAGTAAGCAGCCGGATCAGCTCAGTGAAAGCACGAGCTTGCTCACAGCCCCAAATGAAGGCAGCGTCTTTCTTGAGGAGCTGAGTAAGAGGGCGTGCAACGTCCGCAAAATTGCAGACAAACCGACGAAAGTAGGAGCAGAGGCCCAAGAAGCTGCGAACGTCCTTGGCGCACGTGGGCACGGGAAAGTCTTTCACTGCCCGGATTTATCTTGATCAGGACGGACACCCGAAGAATCGACGAGATGTCCGAGCACAGAAATTTCACGACGACCGAAGTGGCATTTGGACGAATTGAGTTGTAGCCCCGCCCGACGAAAAACAGAGAGGACCGTCGATAGGCGTTAGAGGTGCGTCGCAAAAGTGGGAGAAAAACGATCCCATCGTCCAAGTAACAGAGGCAGATGGACCACTTGAGACCGTGTAGGAGGGCGTCCATCATTCGTTCAAATGTGGCCGGGGGCATTACATAACCCGAAAGGCATTACTTTGAACTGATAGAGGCCGTCGGGAGTAATAAAAGCCGTTTTCTCACGGTCCATGTCATCGACGGCAATTTGCCAGTACCCGGAGCGAAGGTCTATGGACGAAAAATATTGTGCTCCATGGAGGCAATCAAGGGCATCGTCAATGCGTGGTAGCGGATAGACGTCCTTCTTGGTTACCTTGTTTAGGTGCCGATAAGCTACGCAAAATCGCCAACTGTTGTCCTTTTCTTAACTAGGACAACAGGGATGCCCATGGGCTACAAGAAGGTTCAATGATGTTACGAGAAAGCATCTTATCAACTTCGTGTTGGATGAGTCTGCTCGGT
>NC_051158.1:46620119-46810170 GCF_013339745.2 Dermacentor silvarum | reverse complement strand
TCGAATATCACTGAATAACCAAATTGTGAACTTTTCAATGATTCAATTGCAAATCAAATATCTACTATTCAATTTTTCGGTTATTCGGTGGTATACAGTCAAACTCAATATAATCAGCCTCGATTTAACAAATTTCACAATTTAACAAGCTCAATTAAACCTGCTTATAACGAACCTCCATATCTAATTCCTGGATATAACGAAGTTTTTCTATTCCCCGCCGTTACTCCATAGAAGCACATGTATTTGAGACTTCTATGTAACGAAGTGACAGCGGGAGACCCCTCGAAATTCAGAACATTCAATGTAGCAAACTTTAGACACTGTCTATTGGGAAACAATCCTTTTCTTTTGAGAGCGTGGCTAAACGATTGCAATGTGGCCTGTCCACAGCTCCCAGCGACAGACTTGTTTAAATCACCATTGCAATCATGGATCTAGACAAAGCAAGACCAAGCGACCAAGATGTGCCACCATTTTGTTGTTTTGCTAGTTGGTTCACACAGCAACCATCATGGCTACATTTTCAAGCTCTATAGGCTCTAGAAATGCTTGGCCAAAAAGTACGTTTGAGCCATTTGGCTTTAAGACAACAAGTATCTTTGGCTAAAGTCGGACACTACTAACCATCATGCCTGAAGGCGATTGACATCATTACAGTGGGAAAGTTCACTTATAAAAACGACCTGAAGAGCTTGAGACGTGCGTCCAACTCTGCAGCTATTTAGATGCAATAAATTGCAGCTAAGAAGGAGATTTCACTACTTTTCAGTGTATCTGTACAAATAAAGTTTGTTTCCCTCTCCGTAAATTTTGGCCCTTGGCATCTTTGAAATCCTTAAATTGTCTTCGAATGTAAAGTCAGATGTTCTGTGCAAATTCTGAGTGCCAATGGGACGGCTTCCAGAGGGAAGTGCGAGTCTTGTACAAGTAAATACAGTATTTAAGAGTGTCATGGGTGTACGCAGCCAAACTTAGAAACCATTGAAATCATTAGGAGTTTATAGCCTGATAGCCTAGTTCTCGTAAGACACAGCTCAAAGGATTTTTTTTTTAATTTTGTTGTGTTCCTTTCCAGCACCATCTGCAGCTGTTGGATGAGATTTCACTGGACAGCAGGACGTGAAAGGTGTACTCCTGTTTGGAATATTCGTCACCAACGACCTCGTTGAGTTTGAAATCCAGGACTACACCCTGGGCAGGTAAATCACAAAAAAAGTTCTGAAAATTTGTTTATTCTGGTGTGCCGAGAGTATACATTTAACAAGTTCAGACAATTTCTCGTGCAAATCCACACTATTTATTAATGTCTTCAAGGGGCTCTGCAACATTTTTATAAAAGGCCGAGACTGTGTCACGCTTCAGAGAGCATTCCCATACAATATTTTCGAACAAAAACTTTTACGTACACTTTGTACAAGCCGAATTATAGATTATAGAATGATAGATTTTAGAGAACATGAGTATCTCTCATGGGGTCTGTAGGCAAATTTCTAAGGAAACAAACAGCTGGAAGCATTCGCAGTCACGGTTTAGTTCTCGAACAGGACACTGGTCATTCACACTTGCACCGTCTTCACATTCTAACTCCCTCACAATTTGACCAATGTGAAGATGAAGATTTGGAACATCTAATGGTAGATTCTACAAATTGTGTTGAACACGGGACAGCGCTCGTCCCGTGTTCTCCCTTGTCTGTGTTTTTTTTTTTTCTTTTGGGGGGGGGGGGGGGGCGCTTTTTTTTTTGCGGTCCAACTAGCTCGCACCCAAACCCTTCCGAGACATTCTACACTCTACAGTAATACATTCTACGAAATTGCCTCTTGTTGAACTTTCCTCCCCCAGAATTTTGGACCGTTTGCAAGACTCCTGGCTAGCAAGCATCGACTGTCGTACACGGGACAGCGCTCGTCCCGTGTTCTCCCTTGTCTGTTTCTTTTCTTTTTTTTTTTGGGGGGGGGGGCGCTTTTTTTTTGCGGTCCAACTAGCTCGCACCCAAACCCTTCTGAGACATTCTACACTCTACAGTAATACATTCTACAAAATTGCCTCTTGTTGAACTTTCCTCCCACAGAATTTTGGACCGTTTGCCAAGACTCCTGGCTAGCAAGCATCGACTGTCGTACACGTCCGTAGCAGACGTCGTAGGGCTGACCTTTCGCAAGATGAACGAAGGCATCGGCGTCGATTCGACATTTGGCAGCTCGGTCGAGTCGAACCTGAATGCCATTTTGAGAATGTCCCAGCGTGACCAGTATGTGCTGTGCTTGCACCACATCTGTCGTTTCTACGAGCCATTTGCACAGAGGTATGAGTTTGCTGTTCAACACCTGCTTGAAAAATGTCAAGTTCGTAACTGGATTGAATGATGCAATTGTGTGCATGGGTGTTAATGCAGTTTTCTAAGTTTCTGCTGATGCTATTGCTGTATATTTTGGGGGGCTTCCTGCTTTTCAAGAATTGTATGGGACCCAGAAAAGTTTTAATTATGTATCTTGGCTGTATTCAGATGTGTTTGTCATTGTTCCAGCTTGCTGCAGATGTGGATTCCTCTTCGGACACCAATTCTTTGCCCATCAAAATTCAATTTCACCGTATTTCTTGCTTCAGAATCATGAAAAGTGTACAGCTTCTGAGCTAGTTAATAATTTTCAATTTTTCAGTGAGTTTTGTGAAGTTTGCAGAATCTGGGCTCCATGCAAGAACATTTCATGCCTATAGCATACTTGGAAAGCACCTACCCAACCACTTCAAAATATGCCTGATGTAAAACATTGTGAAAAAACAGTGAAAGAAATGAACCCGCCACATGACGACGTGCTGATACCGAAAGAAAACATCCAATGTCTACCTTCCTACTCGTTTTACTAAAGCTCTTTCTTTACACATACTGTTAAACCTTAATATAAAGAAGTCGGTAAAATCGGCAGTTGGCATTGCTATATTGAAGTTCATTATATCGAGCTTCAACTATATTATTAACTCTTGTAGATCGCACCTGTAGCACAGGTGCAATCATAAATGTTTTAATATGTATGCAACATGTTTTAAATATCACTATTTCATCAGTGCTTTTGCTTTCGATGCACAATCCTGCTGTCCACAGTTCTGCAAACAGTGGCTGAAATAGGTTTGATCACAAAAACATTGGGCTCCAATCCACACTGTGAAGGTGGTTGGCCAGTGAAGCTGTGGTATCACCTGATCCGATAGACGAATGTGACGTAGCCTTGAACTGGGTCCTGCCGATCCTGAGCAGGACACCATTGTGCATATTGACGTTGCTGTTCCCTTCATCGCTCATCGTGTTCACGCTGCTCTTCAGGAGTCCTGAATATGCGTGGCCTTTCCGAAGCGCTATCACAACACAAATTAGATTAGTTGCTAGGTGGGTTCTTCGTTTACATATGAAAGTGTGGAGACGTCACTCCCTGCTTCGTATGCTACAGTTGCCACGTCCCACCAACTGCAGCTTATGCAACCATAATCTTTACCGGGAAGCGCTATGCGTGTAGGCGAGCTTTCTGGTTCTTTTTTTTTCCTTCCCACACACGGCCGGCGCCGCAGATGCAAACGCCATCTGTTGATGCCTCAAGGAACCCAGCGGTGCACGCGGCGCACACCTTGCACTGTGACTGGTTGAATTGTCTGTCAACGGAGACGAAGAAATCCTGGGAGTCTAGTCATATACAGCTTCGCTCTAATATGTCGGCAGGTCTTCCCTGTTTATTTGTTCTCTTCTAATTTATTCACAGAAGACATGATAGAAACTGACGCTGTACGCCCAATGGCTTTTTGGAATCTGCTTGATGTCAGTTTACCTATGTGTTATTTTGTTAGTGGAATAACAGTGCAACATAGTACAGCAAAAACTTGTTAACTCACTTTGCGAAAGAATTTTCACTAGCCTTTAAGTTCAGCAATGTGCTTGCTTAGGCCAATTGGTTAGGTTAGACTGGGTGGTCAGTATGATGGCTTCTTGCACGTGTACCTTTGTTTGCGCTCCCAATTGTTTATGTCCCACTATTTTCTTCTACTAGTAAGGAATGGGACTTTCAGTTGCTAGTGGATGCGTGTTACGATGCTGTTAGCAAGGAATGATCCAGACAAAGCAGCATGCTTGGCTTGGTCGAATATGCAGCAGCTGCTGAGGTAGCAAAGAGTATTAACAGGGCCACATGCACAATGGAACTCGCTAAACCTTTTTTCTGGCTTTGGTTTAAGTACTCCATGAAGGCATATATGTATGAATGGTGTAGACGCATGATGCGAGGAGGCAAGTCTTGCTTAGCAACACGTGCCTGAGAAGGCATTCACTTCAAAACATAACACGTGTGTCATCCGCTCACTCATCCATGTCCTTGTGCACCATTTTGACCATGAAACTAGTTTTTAAGGACTTTACAAGGCTTTCGTCCTTGTGATCTTTTCACTTTCAAAAATCCATTTTCTTGCCTGTGTTTTTCCCTCTCTCGTCCTTTCGACAAAGGTTTACCGAAACAATGATGCTACAGCTGCCGCGAGCTCTGGCCAGCTTCAAGGTTGCCATCATGGAGGTCATCTCCATGGCCTGCACCCAGGTGGACCAACCTGTCCGGAAATTGGAGGGACTCGGTTTCATAGACATGCTCGCTCATGGGTATGTCTTCCAGCAGATGCTTATGTAACACACAGACACACTGCAGCACTTCTGCAGCTGAGAGAGAGACAGAAAGGGAAGGAAAGATGGCTGAACCTCGTTATAAAGAATTCACATCTGACACAAGAATAGCTTCGTTACATCCGAGCTTCGTTACATCCGATATTCGTTATAAACATCTATCTTTAAACTGTAATTGTGGTGAGCCAATTTTCATTTACTTCGTTATATCTGATAATTTGTTATATCCGTTTTCGTTATATCGAGGTTGAACTGTATCACCCAAAAACGTCCTACTATTTCCCTCACTACACCAGCATGAGATGAAAAGCTGCTTGGTTTTAACACAAGCTGCAAGATTTAGGAATGGGTGCATGTAGAATACTCAGGCTTCTAGTATGGGTGCATTCAAGATCACAAGAACATTTGGTGTAAACCAGGCGAACTACTCTTGACCATATGTATTCCCACATAAATTGCCATTACCATAGTGGCTGAGTGACTGCAGCCCCAGAGTTTCATGCAGTAATTTTTGTAGTGAACTCTATGGTCCAAGCTATGCAAACATTTTTTGCTTTTAAGAGCCGAAATGGTTGCTATGTTGTTCTTTTGTGCCATTTCTGCCTGTCGCGTTAGGAGAGAAAGGATGGAAGGAAAATCATGGCCTGGAGGCCTGTCTGTACAGTTTAGTGGGGGACGTCTCCGATGAGAGCAAGTCTGCAGCAGTAATTTTGGAGCGTAGGCTTCCAAATTAGGTGGTGCAATTTTTCTAAAGTCCGCAAGCCCACGAGCTTAGACGAAAATCCCGAATGATCGGTGCAAGTTCAAGGCACAGGCAAAAAGTGGACAGACTTGTTACCAGAAATGTTGGAAGAGGTGGCCATTCGCTGTAAACATCTTCAGACAAAAATGTCATGAAGCGTGGCATATTCTGCTGGCTCATCTTTGCGCACAATGTCACTCTTCCACGCTTCTCATCATGTGTGTGTTGGGAAACGCAGTGATGAAGCACTGCAGAAAGTGTCGCTCGAGATCTGCGCCAAGCTTCCGACAGTCGCCACCGAAGACGACTGGCACGTGCTGCTCCCCGTTGTCTGCAAGCTGCAAAGTCACGCCAGCACCTCCTGCAGGAAGCTGGTGTACGACGTCTGCATGCGCCTGTACACAAAGTACAGGTCAGTAAATTTTTCATGGGCTTCTTTTTTTTTTTCCCCACGTTGGAGGGCTTTGCAGTCTAGTGCTGACCTATTAGTAAGAACATTGTTTTCTTATAGCATGCGTTGGCACAGGCACTTGTTTGCTTCAACGCTGGTAAATTCGAGTCGAACGAATCATGAACACAATCCTCAGGCTGTCAATGACTGGTTCATAACACAGCCCAATGCCAACTATGGCCAACCAAGATTATTGTATAATTTAAGCTTATGTGACAAGCTGTGTCGTTGTTTGGAACAAGCATGATGGCTGTTGTGTTGTGAATTTATATCAGTTTCCTTGCGCAACTTTATGTGTGTGTGTGATTGTTTAGAATGCATTTTTATGTGTGTGTATATCTCATCTCTGCATATTTTACTGTGTTAATTTATGGGCAAAACATGCAAATTTATGCACAGGTCCGATAACGATGCGGCGAATTTGATGAAACAGGCAAGGCGTGTGCTGCTGCTGGGCCTAGGCGACGCAGATTTGCCATTAAGGTGAGCTGACGTCTCAAACTTAGCATCATGTTGTAAAAGACCGTAGTCAAATGCACTAAGTTCCTCACAACCCTGTGTTGCTGGCAGCTCTGTACCTTGCGCCACTCTTTGGCATGTGGCATGGTTTTGTTTGCATACAGTCAGCTTAGGTCTGCTCGCAATGTGCGAGCTCGTGTCTTTTCCTGTGCAGTGAGGGCATATATAAAACACACATGCACACAACTAAATATACATGGTGTCTATGTGTGTTGTATATTCACACTATTATGACAATAATTGGTACTGTATAACTAATTAGCCCTGAACGAAACTTCTTCCTGTGTTACAGTGAATGCCCAGTTAACACCCAAAGGCCAATATTGCTGCTCTGTGCAAAGGATTTTGAAGAAAAAAAAAGAGACCTGTTCATGTGTTAGTGCTCACGAACTCGTACACATTGAACAGCTGCTTAATCCCTCAATCCTGTGCACCTGCATGCGCAATCCTGTGCATAACCTATACAGTCATTGCATTCACACATGACAGGTACATATCTACAGTTAGACTCATGGGAGAAGGCGAAGTGTGCAGAGTGCAGCTTTAGACTCATGTAAGCACATGCAGTTTATAGCAAGCACAGTTTTTACATGTCTGCTTTCTATATTTACAAGTTTTGAAAGCAGGGTCGTTGTGTCAAAAATGTGCACATTGCAGAACTTAGTGCACTCAAGTTAGTAGCCTATTGTACTAAGAAAAATACTATTGTATTGTAAGAGAAAAATACTTTCACCTATATTAGTAAGCTTGATAGTGCACGTTTAATAGTAGATACGCTCGGCGTTTTTATGAATGCGCCGAAACAGGCAACGGCCAAACGGAGCGAGCGCGAACACCAACAACAAACGTCTTATTCTTCGTCTTCTGCTGGCGCCCGTATTTCTCACTACAAGCTAACCTTCTACAATACCAAAAACACCACTGTTATCGCGAGAAGACTGTTGGTGAGCCAGAAAAGTCTCAGAAAGAAAGCATACTGGTAGCGACGGTGCCTTGAAGTTCCTGCACCAGTTAGCCGTGATGTCATGGAATTTGATGGCATCTGTTGGGGCGTAGTCAATTCTTTATTGATAGAAATGGACTACGATGTGTGCTGTAAGGGCCAAGGACTGAATTTGGCAAGTTTCGAAAACTTTCACTGAGTCAACACGGTCCGAGTACAAAAAAAAAGTGCATTGAAATCCGTGATGTTACACTGACGTGCTGGTTTTGGGGTTTCAGTGCGAAGTAAAAAAGGGAAAATGGAACTTTGAATTTCACTTTCGCTTTTAATAGTCAGCCTATTATAGTGAAATTAAAAACGATAAAGTTCTCAAAGAAAACTTTATAAATCAACTGATTTAGGATTTCTTATCACTGTCCCTTTAAAGGGCCCCTCAACAGGCCCCATTGCAAATTTCAGTTATACACTGGAAGCTGTAAAACACCATCTAAGGGCTGTTTTGCCAGAATAGTTTTGTTTTTAAATTGACTCATTATTGAAGGAGATAGAATAAATGAACTGTTCTGGTACCATGCTGCCAGGAGGCATCAAGCCCCGCCTCCTTTTTTTTTCTCTCTCTCTCTTCCTTTCTTGCGGTGTTGCACCTTCCACATTGGATTATTAGTCTTGGTGAGCAACGAAACACCTGCTGCAAAGAGGTATATTTGTGCGTGTCACCGTGACTCTCTGGCTGGGAGCGGGCTTCCTCGAGAGGGAAAATGCTCAGTGTTTGCTTTAAAACTTCAGCTGTTTTCCCGGGCACGCAGCAGCATAATACTACCTTGCAGACACAATCGTCAGCACGTCATGTACCAGCTACGCTTGTTTGTTTAAAATGGCCAAACCTGGTGAGGGGCCCTTTAAGTACAGTAAGTTCTGTAGGGTGCACATTCTGGCAACTCTGTAAGGCCTGTTTGTAAAACCTATTTGCACCATGCATTACTGTATGTCTGAAATAGCCTGGCTTTCTGGCTGATGGTATCGCATTGCTTGCCTTATGTTGGGCTCTCCAGTGATAATGACATTCAAAGACTTGTCAATATGCTATGTTGTATAGGTATATGTGTCTTGGTGATCTCTGTGTGTGCATTCTTCAGTATCTATGTCAATTCCCCATTGAAACACCATTGCATGTGCGTTCAATGCCATCCACATGTGTGTGTGACTAAGCGTTACTGTGTTCTGTCTTGTTTCTCTAATTAGCAATAACAAATGAACTTAAACATTTCTTTAAACCACTGCCAGCCATGTACGATCAAAGTAAATCCAAATGTAAACTAGTTGAAAACAACTCAAATGAATTGTTACACTTTAAGGGCTGCCTGCATTTGTAACAGTGTCATAATTCAGGCTCCAAAATGTACATTTGAGACTATTCCATGCTTAAAAACTGGCTACAGAGTGAGTATGCATCACTTCTGTATAGTTAGTACACACCACTGATCTGTAATATGTTTTGCTGGATGCCACTCATTGAGCCGGGTGCAGGTGAAGTCAGCAGAAATGTGGCATCGTGCGGCAGCTTATCCCAGAAGAAGGGCGCATGCTTAACTTACTAGTGAGCTTGGTCAGATAATATTGCATCCGTGACAATTTTTCTTTGTGGTTTACAATGTTTTAGGGGTGGTTGTTGTCGCTTCGTGTCTGGTAAGAGCTTTTACAATAATCTGAACCTGTATACGATATTTTTTTTCTTACCTAAAGTGTTTTCTCAATCGCCATTGTTTCCAGCACGCCCCGCTCATGTTAGTGACGCTGTCGGCACGGCGATGGCCAATTTTTTATGCCTACCCAAAATATATCTCCCCTCTTCTTGGGTAGTTTACAGCACAATAGGCAGGTATCTTAAGGGAAGAAAAATAAAAGATGCCGAACTTCCTTGCCGGCAAAGTTTTGCTGCAAAGTAGCAAAGCGCTAACTTCAGGGACAAGGGAGCTTAATTCTGGTGCCTTCAGTCGAAGTCGCTCAATGCACTCTAAAGTAGAAATCAGTGGTACACGCAACAGCTGTTCTTGCTAGTTATTTCCCATTTCGATACCAATTTATGATGATGGTACGTAGTGCACAGTTGCTGATTTTCAGTCATCCTGGTGGTATTGGACAGTTATCATGCTATGCAAAATGTGTGTCATTGCTTGCCGAAATAAATCTTTTTTTGTTAACTCAGACGCTCATACAACCTTCTTATGACACTGTGGCAGTCATAACTGGCACTCCCGTCATGGCTCCATGTAAAGTGCTCGCGCACACTGAAGATGCCAAGCATAAAGCAGTGGCAGCTGATAGTGTGCATGTGCACGTAAACTTGTTCACAAACAGTTTGTAAGGAACACATCCTCAGCTATCACTGTGCGAGTTTGTGTGCATCGCACAGAACTTTGCAAGGTTGTTGTTATTGGTAATCGCAGTTTTTCGTTCTGTCTTTCGTTCTTTCGTCTATTGCCATATTACTAATACTGCTGCGATTTGCATTTTGCTCAGGGCTTCTACTGTTCTTGTACAACCATTTCAGGCTGTCGGTAGCAAACTTTTGGTGCCAAGAAACACAGCTGCCCCGTGCCACCATAGAGCGCCTCATCGCCTTACTCGTTGACATGTACCTGCCTGAAATGGAAGAGCAGTTTCTGTCATCGGCCACGTTTCTGCTGCTGGAGCTGACATCGCGCAGTCCCGACTACGATCGCAAGGTCTTCCAGCATCCCCTGTCAGATTGCACTTTCGTGGTGAGTCGTAGGGCACTCAAGGTCTGCTAGGCGGCGCTACTTGCGAGACAACAATGATCGTTAACAACATTGCTTTGCCAACAAACAACATCTGTGAGTTACAAACACTGCAAGGTCACTGTGTCCACTGGCTTTGTGCGACAGCACTGAACTACACACCAGGAAGAAACATGAATAAGCATCATACCGTATTGGTGAAGCAGTGCACTGACAAGGACAGCGAGTGTCATGTATTCTTGTGTCTCTCCACTTTGTCCTTGTCAGTTCGCTGCTTCACCAATACGGTATGATGATTAATCACCAACTCGCCCAACTTTCCACATTAATGAATAAGCATGTCTGGAACAAGCGCGGGAGAATGCATGTGCTAACAGTAGTGGCCCTTGTTTCCTGTGTCGAGTGTTGCGCCGTCATGCAGCCAGGGATAAAAGCCAGCGACCAGCCCAAGCGGTCTTTTTACCGCGTTTATGTTGCAATTAATTCTAGCACCCATCATGGTGGCTCAGTGGCTTCTGCATTGCACTGCCTAGCTTGAGGTCGTGGGTTTGACCCTGGCCGCAGTGGCCTCATTTCGATGGAGGCGAAATGCAAAAACGCTTGTGTACTTAGATTTGAGCGCACGTTGAAAGAGCCCCAGGTGGTCCAAATCAATCTGGTGTCCCCCACTACGACGTACTCATAATCAGGTCACAGTTTTGGCACATGAAACCCCAGAATTTACATAAAGTTGTGGGTTCTATTCCCAGCCGTGGCCGCCACATTCTGATGGAGGCGGAATGCAAAAACGTTCATATGTGCCGTGTTTTGGATACTTTTTAAAGATCCCCGAGTAGTCAAAACTAATGTAGGAGCTTTCCACAACGATGTCCCTCATAGCCTACTGCCTAGCTTCACAATGTTAAATCCCACAATTTAATTTATTTTTTAAAGGTGGTTGCACGCCAGTTTGTGAATTTACCAGATTTTAAAAGTAATACCCTTTCTTGTTGGTGTTGTCACCATGCCGATACTTATCAAAGTGAGGAAGGGGCTTAGATTTGGAGCAAACCAACCAGTATATTGCATACTCCTAGTGATAGATATTATATCGAAAGTCAAGTCAATTTATTTCAGCATTTCTTTTGTACAAGAAACAATTAGGACAAGGGCAAAAAAGCTGCTAAGCTGCAGCTTGACTGGGTGCTTGCCCCATTACTTGGTAGAAACAAAAGAGACAGAAAAATGCATTTGAGTGGCTAACAAAGAAATATATATATACTATATGTTGTCAAAATCAAGCAACTAAGAAAATCGAGCCAGTTGATAAGTGCTTGTGACGGATATTGCAAATGGGAACTGATAGCAAAGACAGTGCTTGTCACAAACTTGCTATATTTTACAAGAACTGAAGTTTCGGCAAGTTTATAAGGATTCATACTTGACTTAAAGTGCAAAAAAATCGGAGGACACAAGATGGAAGACCAGACAGGACGAGCGCTGCTTCAAACAAAAGTTTATCCTCGGAAGAACATGCCTATTCATTAGTCGACACAGATCAAAAGCAGAATACAGCATTGCGCAAGCACGCTCCAAACCCCCCAAAATGTTTAAGAAAATTGTAAAAGTTTAATTGTGCTATATGCTCATAAAAACACATAAAAATACCAAAAGCTCCGAGAGCATAAGGCATAAAAGCAAGCTCTGACTTGGGCCTTTGTCATGTGGGCATTGATATTGTTGAATTTGCAGCGAAAAACTATTTGTCAATATATGCTATTTCACTTGTGTGAAGGTTTATCGAGGGCTGGCTGACACACGTGGAACCATTTTTTTAAAATCTGGAATACTATATTTATTCAGGCAGAAACTACCGTGCTTTCCTGATTATAGTCTGCAGATGATAATGTCTAAAACTTAAGATTTCTCTTGATGTACACTACCTATGTGTGCGGACTACACACAATTTAGATTTTTGAAGCCGTTGACACAGTGTAAAAAAAAAACAAAAAAAACGGCATACTGCGCCTACTTTTTAGCATGCTAACGCATAGTCAAATAAACACTACAATGATTATCACTACACATGAGCAATATTTCCAATTGCTACTCGCAGCTTTCAATACATTGTTTGTGCATCCTAATATAAAACCCCCGCGTATTAGTACCGTATTTACTCGATTCTAACGCGCCCTCGATTGTAACGCGCACCCGTTTTCCGTGCCCGAAAAAAAAAATCCTTTAGTACAATACAGCACACCTCATGCTTTCATACAGCAACACAACTTTCTCGTATTTAGAAAAAACAAAGATTTACTCCCGATGCACTAAAGTTGCGATGAATAAAAAAAAGTGGCAGTTTCGCCCGAAAGGCGAAGCATCGATTGCGATAGCAAATTAGTAGACAGCTATGCGAAATAAGGATAGCAGTTTTATCGGCCGTATAAACTTGCAAACATTCGCTTACTAAATTAACAAACCCGGTGTCACGCGCGCGCAAGCAAACATGAACACATCTCGCTCGTTGATCACGGAAACTAGCTGTCAAAACGCGAGTGACGAAGCGCGGCGAGCGAATTGACCTTTGTGCTAGCACGCCTCTCGCTTGAACGCGAAATATAAGCAGTGAAAACACAGTGCGCGGCCGAGTCTCCCCGTCGCAGATCGCTTTCAAGATAGGGCTAAGGCAATCGTATCGCCGAGTGGATTGTCGCATAATACGTTCCGCTTCGGTCCACTGAAACTCTTCCGCGTTGCTTTGCTGGCGAAAATCCTCTCTTCCTGTTTGTGCCAGTCCCGCACGCAAGTTTAGGATTAGCCGAACACCTGTGATGCGGCCCGATTTTCGTCTGTCTCCGCACACATCATCACTTTCCTTTTAAATGTGGCATCGTGATGAGCTCGGCAGTTCATACTGATAGAGAAAATGCAGAAAACGGGAAGACAGAGGGAGACTAATGACTAAGCACAAGTACTGCAGCACATGGTGAAAGTTAGGGCAGCTAGGCTGCAAGCACGCACAAGGTGGCCATATTGAAATGCCAATGACTATATGGTCGTACTTGATTCTAACGCGCACACAGTTTTTGGACCTGTTTTATAGGGAAAAAAAGTGTATGTTAGGTTCGAGTAAATATGGTACTTCAGAATAAATTATTTGCTTACTGACTGTATATGCTGGTTGTGGGAAACATTAACGAAAGGAACTTCAACTGAAATTCGTCTCTGTGGATTATTAAGAATTATGACAACAGGTGCAAACTATATAAAGTAAGAACCCTTTTTTTTTTTAAGCTCAAATTTGCCCCTGCAAACTGTACACAGGGAGGAGACTACGGTCCAGCAATTATTGCACTAAAATGACTTGTCGGAGTCCTCAGAAACATCATTCCAAATCCAGAAATACTAGCGAAAGAAAAAAAAAAACTTCAGCGCCCTAACTGACACCCTAACTAGTGTTCTAACACCTTAACGAGCCCTACTTCTAATTGGGGTCTCGCTCTTGTCACGTGCAGGACTATACAGTGACGGGGTCCTGGCGAAGGCGCCACGCAGCAATGACGCCCCTGTTTGCGGAGACCCTGTCATTTAGTCAGACGCAGTCGTCGACCACGTCAACACAGTCCTCCACTGCAGATGGCTCCACTTCACAAAAGCTGAGGGCCACGCAGGCGACACTGCAATTCACGCCGACGCAGCAGGCAGGGGGTAAGTTCTGGTGGTGGTGGTGGTAATGTTGACACAGGCAGCCATAGCCTAGCAGTTGAAGCCGGCGCAGTTGAAGTTGACGCATTGCGGTGTTGCGGAAGTGATAGAGAAACTGGGAAAAGGGGCATAGTGCACCTTCCCGATGCTGCGATGCACCGGGAAGGCTCTTGATGCAAGTTGTGTCATGCGATAGAGGAAAATTGACGCGCATTCTTTCTAGAAGCCAGGATATGATGTCTGATGCATGCGTAACTTTATGGAAGTCGTTAAATCATATTGTAGCTCCCGGCCTTTGAGAAAATTTACATGCATCTGATCGAGACCGTTCTTTTGTCAAGGACAATGTATGGCGTTACGATAGGAATGAAAATCTAGGATGCAGCATCAACAGACCGACATAGCACGCAATGTTGCATTCGCCTCTCTCTGTTTAGGCTACAAAGAAGCAACTATTCCAGCTAGAAATGGAAGACGGTTATTTTCTCCAGGTTGGTACATGGAGGTGCTGCCTTTAGCTTCTAACCATTGCATTGAGCCCTTCCCATGTCACTGACGTACCGGTACGTTTCCGCACTTCTGTCCCGGCATGTCATTGGTGTACCCATGCATTCTCCATTAGGATGGGCGCAGTAACATGAAGTTGGCATGCTCCAAGGTAGTTCCGCCACCTGTGGTATAATCCTAGAAGCATATTTTCTCATCCCTCTGGGTTTGCTCAGTCTGGGTTTTTTGTTAGTACCCTGCGGAACACGTTCCTTCATGTGCGTGGTGACGGCCGTGCAGAGCGCACATCTGCAAATGGGAGGGGTGGCTCCTGAATTTTGTGCGCCGTTACCGCGGTCATTTTTAATTCAAAAGTTCGCGCTGAAGCACAAGGCCACCGCTCTTGCATGTTTCTGTCATCTGTCGTAAGTTTATAGAAGTTTTTTTTTTTTTTTAATCCTGCCACAGCAGCGCTGTCATGGAAACATGCACTTAAGAGAGAATCAAGGTAGAAGATAGAAAATCAGAATAGCAATGTGAGGACCCTACTAAGAATGCATTTGCCGTTATCTGTATCAGTTTTTCTCTTCTGCATAACTGAAAGTAAACCATTGTGCTCGTTTTATAATATTCGAGAAAAAAAAAACAACACTGAGAGTGCATCAGTTCCGAAGAAGCAGGAATCTACCTGCCTACCTACCTACCTACTGCGAAGTGCCAAGAATGAGGCATAGAATGATTCTCATTAAAACCCTTTTTTATTGTTCAATCGCTTTACAAAAGCACATTCATCGAGTCTTGCAACACTGGTAGCGACGCGGAAAACACGCAGCGACGCCTGCCTCTTTTTTTGCTCCATGTAGCCCAAGCCAACAAACAATTTCTGTCGTGCCACCGCATTGACATTGATTTCTGCCGCACTAAAGTTGCAAAATTGGTGCCGAGGGAAAGGGAAGCGCAGTCAAGGACAGCATACATATTAGGTGGTGTGACAAGATTAAGAAGTTCGCAAACCGAAGATGAAGTCAGTGGCCGATGGAGGACAGGGGTATGTGAAGGTTGCTGGGAAGCCCTTGATGCTGCGGTGGACTCAAATAAGCTGATGATGATAATGACAATGGTCAACAGATTTTGCGCACATGTGCAGCTTCTGCACATGTATCATGTTCTAGCGATAGAGAGATCAGCTGGTTGAACAAGGAATGTCGCTGTAGCAGCATTCCATTCCTGTTGCTCACTTCAGACTTCTATCTTCCTTTGAACTTATGTTCTAGCAATGGCATTTCTATATTCTGAGCATTAAAATGTCCAGATATAAGATACTTTGCCTACCCTTTTCACCAGCTCTGCTATCCCATTGTCATGTTTTGTGCATTGTGGTGTTTCAGAGGCCAACACTTACAGTTGGCTTACGCAAAGTACTCACGAGCCCAGCCTACCTGCGCAGCAGAAGCAGCAGCGGTCCATAACAATCTTGCAGCTCTCTCCTGGCAGACCGGACCCTAACGGCAAGCACGGGGCCACTGCTACTGAGCGAGGTGAGAATGGCATCCGCGAATGTGTGCTCAAGCAATTGAAGGGGCACAGCAACGCTTCTTGAACGTGGTAATAAGACATTCCTGATCTGTAACTCCGTCTCATACATAGTAGTCGATGCTGTGGAAACTATGTGAGTAGTGTGGTCGTAGAAGCCTTACTCCGTGCTTGTCACAGTGCTGTTTGTGATTTGCAATGCTTTCTACAAAATAACTAAGATATTACTTGAAAACGATGACGTGGACAAGCGCGTGGGCGCAAGCGGCATGCATGTATCTCGAGATTCGTGACCGATTCCGTCGGCCAGTATAGATGCTCCTCGACTGTTCTCTGGGCAATAATAAACACCTTTTTCCACCTTTCCACTGCAAAGACTTCTTTGTTACACATTTTTTGTTTTGCTCACAAGCCCGAGTGGTGCACTGTAGCCACTGGTCGCAGAAAGGTGTCACACCGCTCGTTCAGGGCTAAATAGGTTGAGGACTACGGGGCCTTTCATGTAATAATTACATCCTAGTTTTGCAACATGAAACTGTGAGACCTAATGTCACATAAAATTAGATGACTCATATCTATATCTATCTTTCCTATGTGATGCACTATCTTTTTGTTCGCAAATGCACACAGTGATAGAAGTCTCTCTAGCCTTTGTAGCATTGCCTGGTATGTATGAAACCGAGTATAGACAATGTAGCCATGGATATGCGAGCCAAACATTATTTTGCTGCGTGCAGCTGGGAACCTATGGCCTTGCACAATAAATTGCTTGTCCTCTCCTGCAGATCTTGTGGTTCCCCCCCCCCCCCTTTCTTTTTTCTCCTTGTGAAATGTCAGCGATGTCATTACATGAATCATGACAAATCATAGATGCCATTCATGGGGCACTTTCATGCACACTTGTCCAGATCTTCCAGGGAATCGGGAACCAGTGGTCATTAACGTGTCCCGCTCATCCTGTCATGTCACTGCTCCTTTGTTGCTATCGGGCATCTTTGTCAGACGCCAACCTCAAATGGTTGTCATAAGTACACTCGGGAAAGAAGAAAGGCAATATTCCCAATACCCTCAAGTAGTAGGGCATTACTATTGTTAATACAAAAGCAGCCGCTACAATTGAATTCCTTTATAACAAAGTGCATGGAGCCTCCGAAACCATTCGTTATAGTACAGGTCACTTCGTTGTAAAGGTCGCACGCCACACTGCTCACAGTAGAACCGGGACAGACTTATTCCTTCATTATAGAGATAATTTCTAGTCCTGGCTTTTGGGCTAGGCTAAGCAATACCAAGTCATCACCAGCATTTTCTGGAATTTATTGATTATTGGTCAATTATCAATTAGCTATTGATTGGCTATCTATTGGCTATCACAAGGTATTGCCCACGTATTTGTGCTAGGCTAAGCACTACTAAGTCATTCCAGCATTTTCTGGAATTTATTGATTATTGATCGATTATCGATTAGCTATTGATTGGCTATCGATTGGCTATCGATGACTGGCTAAGGTTAAATAGTCCCAACCATGCTTAGCTAGACTTAGTCAGGCTCAGCTTCGCTAGGTCACAGGGGTATGTGCCATTGCGCTTCGACCCTTTCTGCACTACCTCCAGGATCGGCCCACAGTTTTTGTTTACGACAGACAGATTACGCTCGGCATATACACAGTGCTGTTAAAAACAAAAACGTAACACCGGCGGCAACGCTGCCTTGAACTTCCCGCACCAGCTCTGCATGACATCATGAATTTTGACAGCGTCTGCTAGGGCCTTGTTAATTGTTTGTGACTAACGAAGGACTGAAGGACTACATTGCATTCTAAATGATCCAGACTTCACATAACAACTTGCAAGAATTATACCACTGCCAACACAGGGCAAATACGAAAATATACAGTTGAACTTTGTTTTAACAACTTATTGGATATTATGAAACAAATGTAACGTGTTTCTTCCCAATATCAGCGTGTAACAAATATATGTTTGAGACGGATATTGGATAGAAAGGCTTTATTTGAGGCAGTCCTCTGTAACACCTGCCTCGGATATGTACACATCAACTGTTACATAATAAAAGTCTGAAAACTATTAAGTTTTTCAGTATATTGAAATATGATTGAACCCACTTTTCCTCGCAGTTGACAGCCTGCGGCTGCTAAAGAGGAGGTTCTTGCGAGACGACGATCAGCTCCGTCTTCAGCACATGCGCAGGGAAGTTCGCCTTAAGGAAACACGCAAGGTAAGACCCGCCCTGCTCCTTTTTGTGCCTATGTTGGTTACGTCATCTCAATTGGACAAGCAAGTAAACCATTCAGTTGTTTATTTACTGGGATTTCGGAACAGATAACACGGCAGTCAGTAACGGCACACTAAGTCCAAGCCCGAGTGGCAGTTTTGTGCCTAGTACTGGTGATGATGCTTGGCCAACGTTCGTCAACTTTTCAGCAGTTGCACTCGAGAACAAAAAGGGAGCCTTCTTGGTAACCTAAGAGCTCGCCACGATGAGCAAGTCGTATTAGGTCTTGAGACACTGCACGTGGAAAATATCTGGTCCCTAACGGCACAGATCTGAAGACGGCACAACGGGCTCAGTGACGCAGTTCACTGCAGACATGCGTTTGACAATGCGGTAAGAGCTCCCGCACTTGGGGAGTAGTTTTGAAGAGGCCAGACGTATTGGAAAAGACCGCCAGCTCTCTGTAGCTTGCTCCGCATCTTGTGCCTAGCGCTAGTGCCTGGCCAGCATTTGTCATTTTCTGCCAGTGTTTTTTTTTTATTTATTTAAGGAACAGCACGCTTAGTTGTATTAACTTAAATGCAACGTATGCAGGCTAGCCTCCCCTGGCCGATGCTAAATACCGTCTAAATGACACTGCGCTACATTACGGCTATTTTGGCCGGCATAGTAAGCTTTCCCATCAAAGTTTCGTGACCAGAAAAAAAGTCATTCAAGAACTCTGGCCATGTGGTACAAACTGGCAGGACCAACAGCTCGGGCTCTGAAGGGTTAAAGGGTTAGTAATCTTGCTTTGACTCTTTCATGATTAGATAATTAGTAGCATTCCCTGGTGGTATAATCTTAAACTGGGACACGCCGCTTCAAAGTGTACTGGTTTGTCTGACACGCCACTTCAAAGTGTACTGGTTTGTGTAAGTGCTTGCTTTTTTTTCCTTGGCAGAAACTTAAAGAAGAAAGGCATGTTCGTCGTGAAGCGGAGGTGACCCTCTACCGGAGCTACCGCATGGGTGACTTCCCAGACATTCAGATCTCGCACTCGGCCTTGATAGCGCCCATGCAAGCTTTGGCCCAGGTAATAAGAACGAGTGCGTTGATTCCAGCGTGTTCCACCAACCAAAGCATGCAGGAGACATGTACTCTCGCAAGCAAATGTTTGGTGGCCAATGGGGCCGCCAAAAAGTTTGTTTTTCTTTGCAGCCTTGGCATGATGACTGAAATAATGCGGCACAGCCTACATGGCGCGTGTTCGACCAATACAACGCAATTCCACATTGCGCGAGAAGTGTTTACTTTTTGCTGATGCTGTGGTCTCTAAACATTTGCTCACGACTGTACATGAAGAAAAAGAGTTGGTGGCCAAATGAATCATGGTAATAGGTATGTGCATATCTTTTTTTTTTGCACTGTTAGGGTAAAATTTGAAGAATTTATTGGTTATTGTTTATAAGCCTAACAGTAAGAGACATTTAAATCTCTTCTTGACCTGGTTTGCTGTCAGTGCTCGAAGTGCTTAACGTGTGAAGAGCCATAGCCAGACAATATGCTGCCAACTACGTCATTGTGTTGTTACACTTTGATGAACTTTCAGGCTCGTATTGATATAAATCAATACGATATATAAATCAAGTATTGATATAATCAATCATCTTTGTTTTCTTTGGTGATATGGAGATGTAAAAATATATTTAATTTGCTAATAATGTTAAAGTGCTTTGGGTTTTTATTTCCTTGCACCATTCACCCTAGGAGATTTTGAAGCGTTTGTTGTTGAGATCCTTGCTTTGGTGCCTCTGTACTGCACTGTAGGTTTGGTGCAAAATTCGCCGCTATCCTATTTTATTCCTTTGTTTTGTTCTTCAAATGGGCCTGTGAATGTTGGCATTATTAGGTCACAAAATTTGCAATCATCAATTCATGGTGCGCTTCCATATACAGTTCAATCCTCCTTGATTCCGTTAAATTTTGCTTGCTTTTTCCAACTTGTGAGCAGCTGCTGGGGTTATAACCGTAGTAGTCTCCGTGCAGTAGCAAGTGCAGTGCCCAGCTCTGGTGCTTCGCCAGGACACCCATTTGCACTCAAGGGCATGAAAATTATTCAAGTTTTGAGTGGGAACAAAGCTTCTTACAACTTTTTGCTTCCTTATATGGATTAGTCTTCTGATGTGATGTTGTTCGTTTGTTTGTTCTTTAGCAAGACCAGCAAGTTGCACAGATGTTGCTCTCTGGGGTCGTCACATCCGTGTTGCATGAATCGAGGCGAGATGGGGCATCGCTTTTCAAGCAGCGGGAGGAACTGTGCCAAGGACTGCAGAGGGCACTGGCTGGCATCCTGGAAGGAAGCATGCGGTGCTTCCCTCCACTTGTGGCTTTCGTGCAGGTGAGGTCGCAAGCATTTTGTTCAAGGAGTTCGTTTCGAGCGAACACTACCTTAATTAAAGCCGGTGTTGTAATGCTCCACCCGTGGTCCCCAGGAAAACGTGCCTTTGCATTGTATATGTCTTTGCTTTTTTTTTTTTTTTGTTGTTGTTGTTTAATCACTGTTGAGTAAAATTTTGAGAATTTATTGCTAGTTGGCGTTGTCATGACATGGACCTGTAGCAGCGTAACAATCGGTCCCAGCGCAGCCAAAAAGAAAAACGCTGTGTGCATCTATATTAGTCGGATAAAAAGTTAGCGTGCCTGACCGGAGTGGTCACATCCTCCTGCCACAGGTGAAAATCGGCCGGCGCTCAATGCGTCACTCAAAGCACATCATAGTAGAGCTTTTGCGATATCCTTGTCACAAGCAAACTGTCATGACTGAGCTACAAGGTGAGGCAACAATGCTGCCACGAATAGAATAGCAAGCATTCAGGAAAAAGACAAACTTGTGATATTACAATTTACCTGATTAGGCGGACTGTGGTTATGCATGCCTGCCTGCCTTCTTTTTCATACTATTTACCTAGGAATCAGTAGAACTTGACAGGTAGCTGCAGGCCCCAGGTGTTTTCATCACTGTCCTGTAATTTCACGATCGTGAGTGTTTTCTGGGAATGTATCAACTGGTAAAAAAGAATCGTAACTGTATTGAATTATTTTTTGTGTTCTCAATCGCAAACGTTGGCACCAGGAAATCGTACGAAAAGGCATAGCATCAACAAGGTTCTACTGTATACGTTTTGTATGGCACAGCATTGTTTTGACAGCCAAGTAATGTACCAGAGGGTGGGCTATGTACTGTACTGCGTGCTATTGTTTTGGGTAGAAAAATTGGCCTGTGTTTTTATAGCGTTTGTTAAGTTTTAGCAGGCTTTTCGTTATTTTGCATGCTAAATTTTAACTGGTCTGTGTGTAGTTCGTGTCTTGCTAGCACCTCCTTTTACCCTTGCCTCTTCCTCTTCTATTTTTTTATAAGTTGAATCGTTCTGTATGTTTTATGTGTGTTGCAGGAAGTAGCATTTCAGAGTGCATTGGATCTGAAGCTTCCAGTGGCTGCAGTCTCTAGAGCGTCTATAGCCAGTGGCCACCAAAGCCTTGGTAACGCTCACTTTTCTTGTTTTATACTGTGTTAGTTATACTATGAGAAACTATCATATGTTAGCACTATGATTAACAGTAAAGAAATAAATAATAATTTTGCAATGAATCATTGGGTTGATGCAGTAGCCATGCCATTGTCGTGCTGTTTCCATAAAAAGAATTGGATAGTCAATTAAACCATGATAAAGACTTGATTTTTTTTGCTACTGTGTAACACATTTGCAGGTACCATTCAGTCTGCAATTCAAACGCAGAAGTAAATTTTCTGCTATAATAAAATGTGGCTTACTTTCAGTTACATTCAATTTAATCATAGGCTGTAGCCAGAGCTATCCAGCTGTGCAACCCCATTTGAGTGACGTTGCAGTTTTCGTGAAAAAGAAGCACTGAAGTTCAGTCAAGTATAGTATAAAGGTGCAATAAACGATTTATTGCTGAAAAGCTTCAGCTGCTGCCGGCTACACTCAACAATAGAAAGCGCCAACATAGACATACAGGGAAACACCAAAAGCCGAAGATGTTAACAGCAGCGCTCGTGACAAAATCTCATGACACTGTCTTTGGGATCCAAGAGCACCGAACACAATTTTTAGCTCTGCTAAAATTTTTGTTTTCATTAAATCTCTCTAGTTATACTCTATCTAGAGGGCTCTAGATTTAAAGAACCTCTCTCTACAGAATTTTTAGATATGCTAAGATTCTTGAAATAATAGAAGTTTGGGCATGTTGGTACTCCATTTTAGCCCTTTATCGCATGAAAAAAGACAGGGACAGTATAAAAAAAAATGTAGGCAAAGTACTCTGATTTTAGCTATCTCTCTCTGGAGAGAGATTATCTTTGTTGCACAAGCAGCTCATTGTCCAAGCCATCATCACTTGTAGGACACTGTAGAGTTTAAATAAGCTTAAAAAAGGACTTTAAACGACATTTCAAAGTATTAAAAAGAAGCTTGCTAAATCTACCTAGGCGTTCAGGTCTACTGTCTACTTATTGCGCAGGAATTCTTCTCTTGGAAGAAATGAACCGTGCCAACAGCATGTCAGCATCGACCAAGGCACCACCGGCCAAACGATCAAAGAAAGAGGATCATCCGGAACAGCAAATGTGGATGCAGCTAGCAGAGTGAGCATGCCTTATGACATATTTGGTGGCAGTGGTGTAATCTCAGCAGTAGTTCCGTCTGTTCGTCAACTGAAAGAGTAAACCTTGTGATGAAACATTTCTCTGCTCCAAGTGACAAATTATGCAGAATTATTTTATTGTGAGGTTAGTTCGCTGTGTTGTCTTTGCATAGAAGATTGAGATTCTAATACTTCCATAACTCGTTTTTTTTTCTTCCGATAGTTAAAAAGTGTGGTAGAGTCACAAACAGTTCTGATTCTGGAACATACCCTTAAACATTTTGTGCAGGTGCATGTTTTTTGGTAGGAATGAAATGCAGTTTGTGGATTATTTCTGGAACCTTTTTAAATTAATTATCATGCGCTTGCAATAAATACACAGCTGTCAGGTGTTGTTTCAAGCTGTGAAGTCGTGCTCCACACATGCTTTGTATTTCAGGGGCTGTACTTCGTAATGATTGTGGGGTCTCAAACGTGCTCTTGGGATAAAGGAACCATAACACAGTAGTGCAAACAATCGCAAGGTCATTCATTACACCTTTCGTACATCAATGCCAGCTAGCTGAATAACTACGAATAGAACACGCCAATTGGCGCTGACGAATCGAGGAAGTCTGACTCACCACGACAGGATATCGAGTGAATATCTTCGCCCCCTGCCGGACACCAGTAGCGCACCCAGGATCTCTGCCAGGGGGGGGTTGACAGTTTGCCAATACCATCTAAACAGCACTAATTTCGATTTCTTCACGTGAAATTGTCAATAAAATGCGCTTTTTGCGAGTGTGCAGACGATTGCGCGTCTTACATCTTAGTTGCAGTACTCAAATGCGTAAGGAAAGAAAAGGGGTTCAACAAAAGGGGGGGTTAAGTCGGCCTCAGGGGGGGGGGGGGTTCTAACCCCCGAATCCCCCCCCGTCGGTGCGCCACTGCCGGACACCACCGCCTAATCGTTCACATGCACAGTCACACGAACAGTGCCACGTTCGAACGATCGTGTTCGTCCATACCAGTGTCCCGCTCTGAAGTCTTTCTTGGGACGGACTCACGAAGCATGCTGACCGGCGTTCGAGACGTTCACGCACCCCACGAACCCCGAGCCAAAAAGGAGGCTCATTCTTTGCACCCGAGTATCCATGCTGTCAGGTGGGGCTAGCATCGGAACACTAGCGCCATCTCCCGCACTACTCTGCAATTACACTGTCTGCAGGCGGTGCTTAGCTACGCGGGGAAGCCGTATTACAGGAGATGCGAGAGCCATGTGAGGAAAACAACGTAAGGGGGGCGCGAGAGAGTTGAGCATTCCCACATGATTCTCTTTTTCCCTTTTTCATTTCTTGCACCAAGTGGCTGGTCTTGATAAAGATGACACTGAACAGTACACGCACTGCAATAATGATTGGGCTCAGAAACCGATCCTAGATAAAGTAGTTTGTTACGGTGCAGTAGAGCCGGTGGGGGGTCTCAAACGTGCTCTTGGGACAAAGGAACCACAACACAGTAGTGCAAACAATCGCTGTCCCAAAGAAAGAATCGGGAAATAAATCATTACAATTTCTGACCGTACTCAAATTCAATTGGTCTTTCTATTACCTACAACAGTCTCACCAAAATGTTCTCGATCCGACACCTGCTCCTTTTGTCGCTCTGGCTGAAATGCCTGTAGCTGAATTGTGCCAAAGTGTTCTCATAGGGCAGTTCTTTTTATTGCAATAGCAATTATACGGGCACACGAGGCACATTGGTGTCATCACTGTTGGCATCATTGCCGCCATCGTCATGCCGTCGACGAGTCATGCACCACTTGCACACCATCCAATGGGTTAGAGGGTGTCTAGGGATGCCGGGTGCGTTGGGCTGCAAAAGCAATTAAGTGAAGTGGGTTCACCGTCAATGCTTCGCTCAGTAGACTCTGTGACGGCGCCAAGACAGCGTTTTGCCTTCCGTTACTGGCATGAGCCTTGTGAGCACGCCACAATAAGTACACTAGCGTCCCTGCTGTGCTATTGTGTCTTAGCTGAGCATCGGTCTTAGTAGAACGTACAGTAAATGTGAAGCAAATATTTCAGTGGACACTGACCAATAGAAACGTTTTCCTGTCAGTCTCATTTCGTACACCATCGAGGTGCAATGCCCGCAATGCCGCTGGCGGCACTCTTCTTCGCACTAGCATTGTGATACGCCTGGTATCTGCCAGGGGGCTGTTCCTTCTGCCCAGTAGCAGTAGCCTTACGTGTTGCATCATCCCATCACATTGCACCCGTGTACAAGCACGGCCACTGTTAGAGGTAACACGGCGCGCGTGGCCGTGCTCCTCGAACCACCAAGCGGGCGCCGCGTTAAGTATTGCGGCGCAAGTGCAATCAGCGCCAGAGGCGGAGTTAGCTGCTACATTGCTACAGGGTTTGTGTACTCCAAAGCGCGCGCGCAATCTAGGTTTCGCCGCTCGCGGCGAAGTGGGAGGAACCGTAGCAGACGACGCGCAGCTAACTCCGCCTCTGGCACTGATTGCGCTTGAGCCGCAATACTTCGCGCGATGCCCATCGTGGCGCTCCGCGGAGCGCAGCCACCTGCTCCCTGTTACCTCCAACAGTGGCCGCACCTGTACAGTTAGAACACCGTCCGAGGAGTTCCAACACAACGCTAAACCTTGCTATAGATCTTAATATGTTGCCCTTTGGGCAAAACTGCCCAAATTATTTCTTCAGTCCTTAAATAAAAAATGTCTGCAGGTTGTACAAGTCCCTCGGAGACTACGATGCTGTACGTGCCTCCCTGGCTCTTTGCGAAGACGTCGGGCCAGAGGCAAAGAAGGCTCTGGAGAAAGAAGCTCAGGGAGACTTCCAGCAGGCCAGGGACATCTATCGACAGGTGTGCTGACCACCAACTAGCATTTTAGAATTTTACAGGCTCGTATATCACTTACTCATTGTCAGCATCTCTGCCTTCTGCTGCAGGAAGAGGAAAACCTCATTTAAGAACAAACTTCTCACTCATTTTTCCATGTCTGTGGACTCTCCTTGACTCAGCTACAATTGTTTCCTATTTATTTCTTGTTATAAAGCTTTTGACAATGCAATGTTTAGACGCACTATACCGAAGCTAAGTGCAGGAATCTCCCACTCTTGTTTTCTTCAGCTTGCAGAAAACAGACCTCCTGGCGCAGACGGCTTCACTTGGGATGACGCCATACTTCAGGTAATTATTCAAGTTCGTTATTAGGATGGTACTTTGTCTTTTCACCGCCAGTATCAATACTGCAATCATTCAATATGCCGTGCCTGACCAGGCTCACTGTGGCCCTTATGTGCTTCTTGAAATTCGTTCACTCATGTTCTTGTTTATGAACATTCTTTTATCGATTGGATTTGCTGCGGTTTTGATGTGCGGTGGGTGTCATGATATAAATATTTTTCTTTTAATAGTGCTACCTTTTTTGGTTCACTTTGCTGGGGTGCTTGGCTGGCATTTTTTTTTTTTTTTTTGCTGGCTTTAATGTAGGTTTCTTTCAGCATACCTTTTCCTTATTCCTCTAAGCGCAGTCGGACATAGAAGCGGTTTTACTATAATATACGAGTTTCATGTTTTTTTTTTTTTTTTTTAATTTCCTTAAGGACCCTGTAGTAGGGGTATTACATAAGGAGTGTTACTATTATGACCTTCTAAACGCAATTTAGCTTTCAATACGTATCCTTCAAGTCAAGGATTAAGCAGTCATTCAGAGCTTTCTTTCGTTTATATAATAAACAAAACGGTGTAACTTTTTTGTCTTACGCTTTTCAGCTGTTCCGTTTTTGTGCAGATGTGCGATGACCTTTGTTCTGCATAGTGTTGGCAGAACTTCCGCAGCGGGTCGCTACAGCAACCGCATTTTATTAATTTTTCAGTGCTGCTGCCTTCTGGGCGAGTGGGGAGAACTGCAGAGCGAAATCGATGCAAGGCTCGAACAAAGCAACGCCTCAAAATGGGACAGCCTCTGGGACGGAGGATATCGTCAGGTTTGTGTTTGGAAAACCCTCTCTAAGTGTTTCGATTCGAGCTTTTGGTAAGTCTTTGCGAAGGCGTTCAGTGTAGCGCAACTAGCTCACGGGCACCATTCTCCATTGTTCCAATTTACCATTGTTCTGCACAACGGTGTTCACTCCATTCGGAGAAGCTGAACGTAAAGCATTGATAAGCAATACACATGCGTTAAAGCAGCTCAAGCAAAGCATATATGCTCGGCTGTTGCTGTGCAAGTTTGTGCACATTGCACGAGGCATCGCACATCTTTTTGAAATTTTTTCCGTGTGTTTTCCATTCTTGTTCCAACAATGTGTGTTCCACTTTTGTTGTAACCCACAGGAGCATTACTTGCCACTGTATGTAAAAGCCCGTGTCAAGAGCATTCTCGGTGAAGACGGTGATCAGCGAGACTTCCTGCGTGTTATCCGGGAGTGGATGGAGGATTCCAGCAGGAATCGCTTCCTGGAGGCAAGCCACTACTACTGTCAATTAATTTGTCAAGTTATTAACAAGAAGTTACACTGCCATAACATTATTAATATTGTTTTTGTTTTTGCTTACAGGAAGAATGTTGCCAGGAACTTGCTCTTTTAAGCCTGTCACAAAAGGACACTGGTCGTGCCGACTACTATGTCAAGTGCCTCACAGAACAGTTTTTAGAGGTGGGGGAGCTGCATTGCTTGCTTGTGAATTTACAGGCAGGACCACATTTCCTCATGTCTCAAAGTACCCTAGCTTATCCATAGCCTCCTGTATGTTTTCTTATGTTTTCTATACCTTCTTAGTATTTAGTATAGAGATGAGGCCAGAACCAGGGGCCACATAGGAGGTTCCACTTTCCCGATAGTTAGTCACAGCTTATGGCACAAAGTTGGAGTCATGTCAGCTCTCTTTCATCGCATGTCAGTGGAAACAAAAAAGCGACAGCAGCGTGCTGTAAAAGTTGTCCACGCTCTAGCAACACCAGAGATGAGATGTCGGGAAACGTGGCACCGCCACAAAGTACCACTGGCTACTGTGCACTTTACCGTTGGGCAGGCATTGTATACAGTCAACTTCCGTTAACTCGTACACTAACAAAATCGACGAGATTGATCGAATTCTCTGGCGAGTCGTATTCAACAAGTTTGCGGCAAGAACGTCAAAACACGCTGCTTATTCAATTGGCAGTATATTTGCTCGATTCTCACATGCCCCTAGATCAAGTACGTGCCCACTTTTTATGTGTCCAAAGTAGAAAACTAGCATAGAAATGACATCAAAGCTCTTAAACAAAGTGGAAATTAACGCACTCTTGATTTTTTAGCACAAAACATCGGCAAGCGTCTAATATGTGTTGCACAATGGCATCCTGTTTTCTTAAGTCAGATTCAACGCAGTACATTTGTGTTACGCAGTAAAGCATTCAAATGCCGCAAAGGTTGGTTTGGTTTTAGATCTGATTGCACCGTGAAGGCAATTTCTGGCCTGTTTTTTTTTTTTTTTTTTTTTTTTTTTTTTAAGGAAATGTGAGCGTTACAGTCAGGTAAGTACCATAATCAGACAATGTTAGCTACGGATTATGCTGGAAAATGTTCATAACGCAGACCGAAAATAGGCGTTTTCGCCGGGAGATTGACATGTGCTCAACACATTCACTGTTCTCTAAGCTCCTCTGAGAGACACCGCCACTGAAGTGGTCGTTATCGGGGTCACCATTGGAGCCAGACGCGTGCTTGCTGCCTGGTCAAGTTCAAGTTATCCTGCAAAGGCCAATTTTAGGAGTGAAATAATCAAAGCTTGCGCCCACAGAAATGCATAGGCGCCGACGGGGAAATTCGGTTGGGATCGAATTAAGTGAAAAATTGAATTAACTGTAGTAGGAAATAGCAGAAACCTACTGTACATACTGAGGCTATGGGTTATAACAATACATGGGTTTGTCACCCATGGGGGGAGATGGGTCTTAGAAAAAAAATGTTCTTTGAGATATGGTGCTTAAGGATAGGATAGGAATAAACTTTATTTGTCCAGCGGTTAAGGCTGTTGGTGCCCGGGGCTAGGCTGCCAGGGGTCCATCGCCGGAGAAAAATCTTTCGAGATCCTCGGCAATGGCCCTGGCCCGCTGGACGGCCCACTCCTGGTCCTCGGGTGCCTCGCTGAGGAGGGCGGCTTGCCATCTCTCAGCGAGGCGCCCCGCTTCAGAAGGTCCTGCTGTTATCTTCCCCCTTCCTCTTGGTCCTTCTTCTTCAGGGCGTTGACATTCCCAAAGTATATGGGCCATATCAGCCCGTTCGTGCTCGCACCACGGGCAGCCGGGCGACGGGTGCAGCGCGGGCCACAGGCGGTGCAGGTGATAGGGGTTGGTGAAAGTGCCCGTCTGCAACCGCCTCAGGTCGACTGCCTGGGACCTGTCCAGCCGCCCGTGGGGTTGTGGATATGTCATACGTTCTTTCCTATAGTGTGCAAGAACCTCTCGGTACGAGGCCGGAAACTCCTCGATATCACAGTCGGCGTCCCCGTGGCCCCCAGCTCCGACCGCCGCGATTTGGGTTGTGTTGATAATTCCTCCGGTGGGGTCCCGCACAACAACGGCGGCTGCCCTCTGGGTGATCGCGTCGCGGCGGGTAAGTTGCCTCGCGACGAGATGGGCACGCTCGTTGTGGTTGGGCGGGATGCCGGTGTGTTTTCGGCCGTTAGTATTGTTGTTGTTGCGGCTGTTGTCTTCTTTAGTACCAAGCTCCCCGACGTGCGCGGGGAACCATTTTAGGGACTTGATCGTAATCCTGCCGGACACGAAGTCTCCGGCTCTGGCGTTGAGCATGCGTGCCACATCCGCGGACACCCAACCTTTGGTGTAGTTCCGGATCGCTGATTTGGAGTCGCTTATTATCAGGCTATCCTCCGTACCTCCGTGGAGTACCGTGAGGGCTATGGCCATCTCCTCCGCTGCTTCGGCCGACGGCAGCCTAGCTGATGCCGTGACTCGGATCCTTCCCTTCGTATCTACGACCGCCATAGAGAAGGCGGGCTCCGCCGCCGTCGGCCGGCCGTGTCGTTGATGTTGCTGCTGTTGCTGCTGCCGTTTTTGTCGTAGTAGTAGTAGAGATGGTGGTGTTGGCATCCCCGGTTCGTCTCGCACATTTCGTTGTAGTGGCGATGGTGGTCGTCGTCCCTCGTCGCCATCAACGTCCCTCGTCGCCATCAATGGTGCTTAAAACTTGTACATATATGTAATGTTATGTGCTCATTTTGAATATGCAGTCCATTTTTGTTTATCTCCTCTGGTTCCAATTTTATGTGAGCTTGCTTCCAATAATTTTTTGCAAAATATCCGTTCCTAAAATTTCACTAAACAGGGTACCAGTGGCCTCTGTATGATTCAAGGAATTCAATAAGACCAACCCTATCGCTCCGCCTTACCTAGAACAAGAGTTGCGAGACTTCAGAATTAGTCACCAGAAAAACACTTTTCTGAGTTTCAAATTCAATACCTCGCAACTCACGGATGAAATTGCCAGAATTCATTAAGCTGCAGAAATGAGTAGCATCAGCTTTTTGTATGTCTGGAAATGGTTAAGAACTTCTCGCATGACATGCTAGAAGTCTTGCATTAGGCTCATTTGTCTGACCCTTCCAGCTAAAAAGTTAGTCTAATGTTTATAATTACTTGTCTGGTTATCCCCTCAAGTCAATTTAAAATATACAACTACGTGGTAAAAGCCGTCTCGAGGAAATTGCTCAATTATCGTATCTTCCATATATTTTTGAACACATTTTCTAAAGAGTCCTGCATATGCCTCGAAATGCGCTTTTCCATCTAATGCACTTGCATGCTTTGTAATAGTGCGCTCGATTCTGTTAGTCCACGTCATTGTGTTACATGGCAGCTTTTGTTTTGATGCACTCAGGATTGGAGTAGCCTGAGCGTTCTGACGCCGACTCTCATCGAAGGCAAGCTCGAGTGCCTACTCCCGCTGACAGACCTTGCACTGTACTTGAAGCACAGCAAACGTGAGTGGCCCTTGTGTGTTCCCGACTGAGATATACTCTTAGCTTTAGCCTTGCATTGAGCATGTCATCTAAGATTGTGTACTGCAAGTTGTTCTTTTTTTATTTTAATTTATGAATACTGCAATCTTTTGCCGAGATCATTGCAGGGTGGATGAACATGTTTCCGCGTAAAACAAACAGACAGGCATAAAATAAATACAAGGCAAGCCATAATTGCAAAAATAAATGCCATTAATAAGCATTAAAAAAATTATGAGCCATTCCACTCTGTGAAGGTGGATGACCAGCGAAGCTGTTTAGCACAAAACACAGAGCTGACACACAATGGGGAGGCCGCGTATAGTCCGGACTCCCGAGGAGCAACGCACCTACGAAGAGTGACTGCAGGAACAGAGACAAGAATGCAATCGTCGCCGGGAGTGCGCACTACACGTGGCCTCCTCATTAAGGTGAGAGAAGTGAAATTTAAAATGGAGAACGACACCTTGTCTTGTATAGACGCTCAACGGTGCCGCCGCCCCGGGAGAGCAGCAGGAAACTAGGCACGCAAGTGGTTGGAACGCCGACAAAGAGAGGGTGGTGTGAACGTAGACATGGCCGACGCGGGTCGGCCTTTTGGGCTAAGATCCGATCATAACATCTGTTGTTACCCTTGTTCTTGGTACCTCTTTGGGTCCCAGGTGTGAGAAGGGTAGTTCAAGGGTGCGTTACAGGTCCCAGAGTCCACCACCCAGAGTCCACAGGAGGGGTATGTGTCATTGCGTTTGGACTGTTTCTGCACAATCACCAGGATCAGCCCACATTTTTGCACAAGCACACGAAAAATGCAAAGAAGCCTAGCCATAAACGGCCTCGCTGTAAAAAAAAAAAATCTAAACAAAAACTAATTCAAGTTAGGTGCTTTTCAAATGATGACAGTGAGTCTATTGTTACGACATTGTTGCTGAGGTTGTTTCAATCTGTAATGGTGTAATGGGGAGGTAATGATGTTGCTGAGTTGCATAGCCTGTGGAATATGTTAAACTACTCAAGGTATCTGTGCCCGCTCACCAACTGAAAGAAAAATGGTAGGCGGCAGATGCATTTTCTTTGTGTAACGGATAGCAACCCGTTTCGCTTAAAGAACTCAATAATTGACGTTTGGCCATATGAGTTATAAATGAACCTTAATTAGCGAAACAAATCACATTCAGACCTCGTTATTACGGACCAGTGGACAGGACAAAGTCATTGCAATTCTACCCTCCATGGTGGTTCAGTGGCTAGGGCATTCTGCCACTGAACACGAGGTTGTGGGTTTGATTCCCGGTCACGACGGCCACATTTCGATGGGCACGAAATGCAAAAATGGTTGTGTGCTTACGCTTAGTAGGTGATTATTAAAGAACCCCAAGGTGTTCAAACGTAATTATGAGCCCTCCACGCTATTGTCACTCATAGCCCTAGTGTTTGTTGCTTTGGGGACAATAAACTGCACGAATCAATTACTCAGTTGTAATTCCACTTGAAAGAACTTTCCATTTAAAATCTCATTTTAATAAAGAAAGCGCGAGAGAGGGAGCAGGAATTTATTTAAGAAATGGATGGCAGAGGTTGGCCTGAGGTCAAGTCCTCTAGCCTGCTACTCTGCGCTAGTATAAAGGATAATGGGATACAACGGATAATAATGGATGTACTATAATTTAATATAATGAGTATGAAAGGACAAAGGGGAAGGGGCAGAAAGTGGGTTGTATGTGGTGACGACCTGGACAGAGAGCGCGAATAATTAATCTCACCAATGGACATTTAGCAGCCACAAGTCGAGCCCCGTGCTGTGCAGGAATGCAAGTAATGCAAGAATTGCTCCGCAGCCAGATTCGCGGTCGGAATCGGAAACCTTTGTTTAGTTCATAATGGATATTTACTGATCATTCTATGCCGATGGGGCTGAAGTCTAGGCCGCAGTCATTTGGCAGGTGCATGCTGGGTTGTTGTGTTGGCCTCAGCTTCATCATTATCATCAGCCTACCTTTATGTCCACTGCAGGACGAAGGCCTCTCCCTGCAATCTCCAGTTACCCCAGCTAGCTGATTCCAATTTCTACCTGCAAATTTCCTAATTTCATCACCCCGCCTAGTTTTCTGCCACCCTCAGCTTACCCGGTATAAACACCTCCAGTGGGCATAGAAGAACTTTCTGTGGGCCTATAGTTGGTGCATACTTGATAAACTTTTTAAAGCACAAACAAGAGACAAGACACAAACAAGAGACAAGGTCGTGTGTTTGACCTTCCTTTTGTGCCTTGTCTCTTGTTTGCTCTTTAAAAAGTTTCTCCAGTGGGCAATGTTGGCAGGGAGGGCAGACAACTCTTACAATGAAATAATGGTTAAAACAGAATAATTTCAGCCCCTCTTTCAGGTTTGTTATAGAAAGGTTTTAATTTGTTTTGCTGATATACATTTTCAGGCTTTGAGTCGTTGATTAATTCATCCCCTGTGCTACCTTCTCCAAGTTTGTTGGTTAACTCAGTCCAGTGACTGTCACGGAAAGGCAGTGATGACGTGTTGAATACCTGGACGAGCACAAACTTTTCTTCAGCCACGAAGCCCACTTTTGAAAGAATCTGTCTTGGTTTCCCTTGTAGCTTCAAAATATGATCTGGTAGATTCCAAATTTTTATTTCACGAGTCTGCCTCCACTTGGTTGGTTTCTGCAGACATCACTTCACACATCATTCAGCCCATGGAATGTTCCAGTGGGTGTCATTTTGACATAGACATACAGTGCTTCTGTACATTTACATGGGAGTATAAAACATTCATTTATAATGTTCTGTGCTGGCAATAATTCAAGATGTCTGGGTTTTATGCTAGCTATTTTAGCTGCACACAGTAGGACACCATGACGTTCAGGGATGGCTCCATACCTGATGTGCCTTTTTGTGATACTGATGGCCTCCCTAGTGTCTTTTTTCGCACCCTTCTTTTAATAAACACAAACAATTGACTGACATTTTGTATAAGCAAGTAATCATATGGCAAACAGTAAACACCAACCCAAGATTAGAAGTAAAAATGAAGGTGCAGTTGCTGTCCCTGCACCATTTGCATTTACCCTTAGAAGGGGGCCGAGTTGGCCCTAAAAAGTTGGTACACCCTATTGGGGAACATTACTTTCATTTAAAATCTTTTTGATCGCATTTACTATTGCTATTGGTTAACAGCTTCTCTTACCTCCAGGTCACGATGCAGACGATCTGTTGTCATGCTGGCGGTCTCGGCTTCCCAGCAACGCAGACTCCGTCCTCCTCTGGAACGAGATTATCACCAACAGGTAGGCTGCCATAGTTTCCTTCATCATCACTGTCATCAACAGCAACCACAAGAGCAACAACAACCTATTAAATCTACTGCAGGATGAATGCCTCTCCCAGTGCTCTCCAATCACCAGTCATCTAAATAGCTTCTTGATCTTTTTTCATTTGTGCTTATAATGTGAACATAATGAATGCCACTCGAGCCCCCTGCCTCGCTTTCCTGACAGGTGCTTCCTCATGAAATCACTCGGAAAACCCATCCCCAAGGAGAAGGCACAGCTCCTGAATGCCTTTGCCAATGCCATGTTACAGCAGGAGAATGTGCCGACTGCACTCAGGTCCGTCGTCGAAATTGAACAGGTGCAGTAAGCTGCTTTCAAACTGCGTGTCTTCACTTTCACTTCATAAAGTACCAACCGTGGTGATGCAGCGGCTTGCCGAGTCGTTCTGTTGCTGGTGTGTTGCCGGCATTGTGTTGCCGAGCGCGAGGTTGTTGGTTTGATTTCTGCAGCAGTAGAATGCAGTAACACTCATGTACCGAGGTTTGGAGGAATGATAAGGAAACCCAGGTGATCAAAATTAACCCGGAGCTCTCCACACTGCCATTTATTGCAGCCTCAGTGCCGCTTTGAACTTCCATGTGGATGCCATAGGGGAGAGGCGCCAGTTTAATATCGGCCACCTGGGGTTCATTGGAGACACTGTCTTTGGAGCCGAAAATTAGCCCGAGTATCTTTTCACTTTCCCTTGCTACAGGTTGACGTAGAGCATTTATTCTTGCTTGATTGTGTCCTGTGTCGTCCTTGATTGATTTAACCTTTGTCATAATCGCCATGAACATGTCGTGAAATGTTTTTTTTTTTTTTTGCCTCATTTTCTCGAAACAGCATGTCTGATGATGTCACAGTTTTGGAGTGGTGATATCTGTAATTCTAATTATTCTATTGCAATAATTATTTTATTTTCTCAGAAAGGTAGACAATTAGCGAGTGCAGTAGGCCTGTAGTGTGAGCAAACATTGCTACAGAAATTTTTTTAAGTAATATGTCCTGAGTGTTAATATGAGTTCTTGATTGAAAAACTTTGACATGCTATAAATTTGGACCAAATCAGTCTAGAGCATTCATTCTTGTAGCACATCAAACTCTGATCATTCAACAACATTTTCATATGCTAGTCTCCTTCATAACAACCAGCATTTCACAGAGAACTCATCTCCAAACTAGTCCAGTCAAGGACAATCAATCGCCTCCCTCCACTTTTGACACCTCTGCAAATGTTGAAACGCTCGTTTGGTTGAGTCCGTGTTGTTCAGGCTGTGGTGGCGTGAAACCCAAAACCACTGATTTGTTGTCTCGTGTATTTGTAAACTGATATCGTGCAAATTTCGAAAATCCAGTGTCATTCGTGAGGAAATGCATTCTGTGCCATTCCACAGATGCGGCTTTCTGGGCAGCTTGGCGACTGGGCAGACTGGCATTACGTGGAAACATACTGTACGATGCTCAGGAGGGCCTCGGAGAACGAGCCCCTGCCCAAGCAGGTTGCTGCTTACATGCGGATGCTTGAAAAAGTCGGTGAGTGCCCAAGGATGACTAATATCTAGGGTTGTGAGAATACCGAATACTATAGTAGATTTCGAATAAAAAAAAAAAAAAGAAAAGCCGTATATCGTATCGGATGTCAGAAAATTATCACAAAGTGTAATGCTTACAAAATTTGTGCTAGAAAAGACGGTGCCGCACATGCTCAGTAGTCTCCTAGCATTGCATAGCAAGAATGTGACAATTAAGCTATCAGTAACTTGAGGACACAGAAATCAAGATATACAGTACGGTGCACTCTTAATTAAAGGGAACTTCAAATTAGTATGCCAGCACTGATTACACATCAATTCTGGTATACAGGGTGTGCCAACTATCATGCCCCAAGACTTTAAAATATGCAAGTGCCACGTAGCTGGACCAAACCAAGGTAATGTTGTTTGCTGTCGCTTGGAGATACTCTAACTATTTTTTGTGCTCCGCGTAATTACATAATTAGTCTTAATTAATCAGCTTCTCAAATAGTGTAATTAGATGAAAAGTGCCAATGAGAAAATTGTAGAGCAAGATGGAAAAGTCCCGATACAGCTTTCTGTTGCTCAATACGTGCTACATAAAACCGTGAAAGAAGCGCACAAATACACGCAAAGGGCCTTGAGCGGTCATTTGCGTGGCAATTTTGCGTGTATGCGCTGGCTTCTCTTTTTGGTGAATTTAGTGTATTATTATTACTTTTTTTCTTTTTGGAGTGTGAATGGCCTCAGTAAGCTTTAACTTTAATGCGAGAGCTGACTATTTTGTATTTTGTTGTTTTGAGAAACAGAAAAGTAACGTAAAGATGGTATGAAAGCACGTAAACAAAGTATAGATCTAACATGCGCTCGATTTTTTTAGCAAAAGCGAGAAAAATGGGCAAGTTTCTTATGTGTGTTGCACATTGGCAGCCAGTTTCTTATTGAGAGTTCTTTATTGTGCATAATAGTAAGGTTACAAATGAAGATTATGCAAACATACTGAGGGAGGTCCCATAGTCAACAGACTGTACAGGGGCGTCCCATTAGAAATGAGTAAGATATCTAAATACAAAGCAGCTATATGCAAACATACAAAACACCATATTAAATGAGTCATTAGCTAATATCGTAAAATATTTTAATAACACAAAGCAGTTATTAATAAAATGGTAATCATGAAATGCCAGGAGTAGAAGTTAAGCGCACGAATATTGGGTAGTGATCGGTTATTGAAGCTTGGACAACAACACAGTCAGGGTTATTAAGAAGATTAGATAATATGTGGTTGATAAGCGTACCCTGTTTATTTGTGGGACAGCGAGTTGGAAGAGCAATTAGGTTTTCATTTCCAAACCTGTTTAGGCAGCTAACATAATCATTACATGGCAAGTCAGCTTTGCCGCAACACACACGTGTTATGCGGTAAAGCATGCGAATGCCACAAAGGTGGGTTTAAATTTGTGCCCGACTACCGCGCAGGCAATTTTTGGTCGAATTTTCTTGGAAAAATAAAAAGCGCACGTTATAATCGGGTAAATACCATAATCATACATTGTTAGCTATGGTTATTGCTGGAAAATTCTCCTATGGCAGGTCGAAAATAGGTGTTTTCTGCAAGAGATGACATGCATTCAACACATTCACTGTCCCCTAAGCTTCACTAAGGCAGACTCTGCCACTAAAGGGGTCGCTTTTGGGGTCACTGTAGGAATCAGGCATGTATGTGCTGACTGTTCAAGTTCAAATTATCTGGCGAAGGCCACTTTTAGGATCGAAATAACAATAGTTTAGGCCCATAGAAATGCATGGGTGCTGGCCGGGACCTTTGGTCGGGATCAAATTAACGTAAATATACCGCAGTAGTTGTTTTCCTGTCAGCTTGTTGCTGTTTGCTCACGAAAAGTTTAAGAAGATAACTGTGTTCTCCAGTTCTGGACATGAAAAAGAACCTTAGTTGATTCCCCGAGTGCCTGACACGTTGATGCTCACTTCTGCAGATGCAGCTGCTGAAGGTACAGTGGTCGACATTGTGCACAGTGTGAAATACAAGATGCTGAGGGGACAGCTGATGTCTGGACTGTCGTCAGTCCTGAGGGCTGGCGGACAGATGACTGAGGACCAGAAGGCAACGCTGAAACTTTCCAACGATAAGCAGGCTGTCGTGAGTCCTTCCCTGTAACTTAGTCCTCGCTTTATTGTGATTCTTTATTCACTTTTTATTCAAACAGTCCCACAGCGCTACTGCGGCATTATTGCACATTGAGGGGGGGTTATAACATCATCTTTGTTGCAATTAACCAGTACAATTCTCCACTTCCAATTTTCGATGAAGCTGGCAAAATATGAATGCTCAAGTTGGTTTGTCCCAGAATCTTTGCTCAAGGGAACATAACACAGATGGTGAAAATACCTTGTTTAACAGATTATAATTTCGCCACCTCACTGCATCAGTTGCGTGCTGTCCAAAACACACTCTGGTCATCTGTGAGGAAAGTGAAGAGCGAAAATTTATTTGAAAACTGTGTTAAGCTTAAAGAAAATTTGCGATACCTTTCTACAGTTTCTTGTTTAGAAAAAGTTTAGCCATACTATCTGAAGAGAAAAAGCTGAAACATGGGAAGATCACACAGCACACCTAAATTCTAGAATGAAACATTAATGCTACAGATCGTCATTTCTTTTGAATTGCTATGCTTTTTGTTAGTGCGTCAAGTCAGGTCCACCACATAGTTTCCTTCTGTAAAATTTTTTGATCATTATATTAATATTATGTTTATTCTTTATTTTAATGTGACTTCCAAATACTCTTCCTCCATATGTCTTACGCTGCTGCCATATCAATGTTGATGTAGTGGAGGCAGTTGAACTTCATTTGCTGCTTTTCCATCTGTTTCTCGCATGAATAGTTTCACATACAGTAGAACCCCGCTGATACTTTTTTCACGGGACCGTAAAAAAAAACAAAAAAACGTAAGAGCCGGGAAACGAAAGAGCCGGGAAACAGGAAAAAATGAGAAATGGGAGTAGTCTTTAACTGCACACAATATTTTAATTCTTACGTGTGAAAAAAAGTCGTAGTTTCGCCTGACAGCCGAAGTATCGATTGCGATAGCAAATTATAGTAGACCGCTATACAAAGTAAGAATAGTAGTTCTATCGTCCGTATAAACTTGTAAACATTCGCTTATTAACTATATTAACAAGCATGGTGTCAGCGCCCACAGGCAAACATGAACGCATCGCACTCGATGAGCGCGGACATGCACTGTCAAATGCTAGCGTGAGGAATTTAAGCGCCGCTACAGAAGCGAGCGAAGTGATCTTCGTGCTGTTGTCTATCGCTTCAACACAAACTGAGCGCCGAGAACAAACAGCACGCACAAAGCTACGAGCCGCCGACGCACCTACACTGCGTAGACTCTGCCCCCAACGCAGATCGCTTTCAAGATACGGCCGTGCGACCGTGCGCCGCTGCGCAGTACGCAGTTAATGCCAGAGCACAACGCTGCCCGCTATCCCTCCCCCCTCGCTTCCTCGCCGGTGCCTAGAGCACAACGGAATGCGGCGCACTTCCTCCCTGCTTTTCTTTTGCACGAGATTTAGACGCGGTCGTCGGCTCCCCTCGCACGCTTTCACTCGCACATACAGCATACAGCGCGGCGAAGGCGTTATCGCCCTTGGACTTTATACGGAACATCTATGAGCCAAAACCAATTTTAGGGCCGCAACGCGTCATAGACACCATCTTTAGATAGCAAATACAGATCTCAAGGACCATACTTTTGCTGGCGGAAAACGAAAATACGTCGTAAGTGTCGCCCCGGCACTTTGGGCGGCCAATGCCATCGTCAAGCAACCAAGCGAAGCGACATGAAAAGTCAAAATGGCCGCTCAGGCCGGCGCGGGGTGGCAGTTCTCAACGTATGGTGCAGGAACGGTCCCACAGTTGGGACGTAACAGCGGGGTTTTCAATGCATTGGGTTCTATGGGAGCTGTGCCGGGACCAGCCGAAAACGATTTAACAGCCGGGAAAACGCAGCACCCGGGAACGTAACAGCGGGGTTCTACTGTATATTGATTGATGATTATCAGTTGATTAGCCTAACTGCAGTTTAATGCATTCTTGCTTTTTCATCTGTTTTTGTGCACATAGATTGAAATTGATTGACAGTCAATCAATCTATCCATTTCAAACTATTTGCACAAGAACGGATAGAAAAGCAACGCATTAAAATTGCCGTTTGGTAGCTTGACAGGCTCGCTGCAGCCTCCATTACGTCCACATTTTGCTACAGTGATTGATAAAACAGCACCAGTTTGATTTATTGATCAATCAATTCATAACATGTTAATACGTGAAGTGATACCATCAAGAATGGCCAATGACTTCATGCTGAGACACTTGCAAGGCACTTTCAAGCGGTGGACTTGCATTCGAGTCCAGGTATAACCGTGCCGAATCATTGCAGACGGCGCAGTCAATATGTGACGAAGCACTCCATCAGCACCTCGCCGCCACTGCCGTGGAAGAGGCATCGCCGGAGCTGAAAGCTGATGCTCACCTGTGCCTGGCAGTTTTCTGCAGCGGCATCTTGCAGGCAGAACAAAGTGGTGAGTGCCTACTGCAATAACATAGCAGGTATGGTTTCCTGGTACCAAACGCGAGGCTGCAGGTTCAGTTTTCTTTTGACGCAGGGGCTTCACTCTGACAGGCACAGAACATGGAAACTTTCTTGTACATTTAGTGAGTAGCATAGGAGGAACTGAGGGGCTCAATTCTTTTTTATTGCGATAGCAATTATATGGACACTCCAAAGCAGATTTCTGCCGTCGGCATCGCCGTCGCCGTTGCCGTGAGGTTCCGTATGACGTCAGTGGAGATGAAATCGTCGCCGCGCGCCGAACGCTGTATGTGCGAGTGAAAGGGCGCGAGGGACGCGCGCTTTCACGGGGAGTGAACGCACGGCGAAGAAAAAATGCGCGTTCTGCGCCGTGCTCTCTTAAGGGCTGCGGAAGTAGGCGTCTCTTTCCTCCTTTACAATCACCATATATGTAGAACAAACGCGCCTTCTTCCGACGCGCGAAAGGCTGTGGCGGGGAGGGGGGGGGGGGGAAGGGAGGCGACGTTTAGCTGCGGCATCAAGTGCCTATTTATATCAGAGGCTCCGGCAACAGTCACCAACGCCGTACGCATTTTGTGCAAACGCGGGCAAAACGCCGACGGCGTCAACAACAGTTCTGCGTGTTGCCGGTGCTGCTGCATGTCCAAGGGTATACACCTGATAAAGCTACTATCATTACTCCGTATAGCTCTCTACAGATTTGCTATCGCAATTGATGCTTCGCCTTTCAGGTGAAACTGCAACAACTTTTTTTGTTAGCATCAACCATATGTAGCCGACAGACTACGAAGCTGGAGAAAGCATAGGAGAAACGTTTCTTTTTTTTTTTTTTTGTTCTTGAAATAAAATGTAGAAATAATGAGAAAAAGGGAAATAAAAGCAGAGGAAAAGACTACTTTCCACAGGTGGGAGTTGAACCCGCAACATCTGCATGATGCATGCGATGGTCTGCCACTTGCGCCTGTCGCCACTGTCCACTATTTTTGCACATGTGTAATGTATTGTCACGAGCAATGGCAAAGACAAAGACGTTGTAGTGGGGCTGGGTCAGAGGCTCTCTTGTCGGACTGAAAACCTGCTGGAACCTGTGCGCTCTGTGCAGTCTTGACTAGGCAAGCGCTAGCCGTTCACGGTTAATTAAATACTCCCCGTAACATCTTTTTGGTGGAGGTTGCGGGCTCTATTCCACCCGGCCCTGGATCTTCGGAGCGGACGCCACGTTTCTCCCGCCTCCATGGCCGAAGACAGTACGCAGTCATCGCAGCCCGCGCCTGCGGCGCCGCCGACCGTGGTCCTTTCGCAGCCCCTCGACCCCGGCACGTTTTGCGGCACGGACAACAAAGACGTCGACGATTGGCTCCTATTGTACGAGCGCGTCAGCAAGTACCACAGGTGGGATGAGACTCTAATGCTTGCCAACGTCATTTTCTACCTACGGGGCACGGCTCGGGTGTGGTTTAACACGCACGAAGAAGAAATTACAAGTTGGGACCTATGCAAGGAGAAGATGCGCGCATTGTTTGGTCGATCGGCCGCGCGACAAATGACAGCCCGGCACGAGCTGGCGGCCAGAGCTCAGACGTCCACGGAGTCGTACGTCGCCTACATTCAAGACGTACTAGCCTTGTGCCGTACCATTGACAAAGACATGCCAGAGACGGACAAGGTTGGCCACGTGTTGAAAGGCATAGCTGACGATGCCTTCAACATCCTCATGTGTAAGAACTGCACCACGGTTGACTCCATTATCACTGAATGCCGGCGGTTTGAACAAACCAAAAGCAGGCGGATTACTCAGCGCTTTAACAGACTCCCGAATACAGCTGCGACATCCTCGTGCGATGATCCCGTGACGCCCCCTCCGTTCTCGCCGCCTCACAACTTGGCCAGGATTGTTCGCCAGGAGCTCGAAGCCATGGCTCCAGCCGCTTATCAGGCACCTGCTCACGACCATTTGGCGACAATCTCTCTCATTCAGGCCGTCGTACGTCAGGAGGTTGCCAATATGGGCGTCGTATTTCCTCAAGCGCCTAGTTACGCCCCTGCGCCCATGTGCGCGTCCGGTCCTCCCACTGAACACCACAACGCCCCAATTGTTGCTGCTGCCGCTTCCGCTCCCCGGTTCACACCCCGCTACCGCAACCCTTCTGAGTGGAGGACGCCTGACGATCGACCAATCTGTTTTTCTTGCTCTCGCGTCGGCCACATTTCACGCCACTGCCGCAATCGTCGGAATTACCGACCAAGTTTCCCCGGTGACCGCCGCCAAGATCGTGGCCCGTACTACAGCGCATCTTTTCTTGACGACCAACTCCCGGCCCGTGATCCTCACCGTCTTTCTTCGCGCTCAGAATCGACCTACGCCGATATTGCCGCACAAGGACACTGGTCCAGCCGATCACCGTCACCTCAGAGTCGCCAGTCGCGCTCCCCTCAACGCCGTCGCTCTCCTTCTCCGGCTTCCTCTGGACACCACCCGGGAAACTAGCCAGTGCAGCTCCGGGAGGTGAGGCTGCATTGACGACAAGGACCGCAAAACCTCTATCGACCCCTACTTCAAGACGCAATTTGCTCGGTGTTCTCGTCGACGGCGTGCCTGTTACTGCTCTCGTCGATACTGGCGCCCACATATCTGTTATGAGTTCTACGCTCCGATGCCGCCTACGCAAAGTGCTGACACCTGCCGTCTCTCCTACTGTGCGAGTAGCTGACGGCACCCGAACACCTGTTCTTGGCATGTGCACTGCCCGCGTTACTGTTGCCGACCACCACACTTCAGTTCTCTTCGCCGTTCTCGACGCTTGCCCACATGATGTTATTCTTGGCATTGACTTCTTGAGCGCCCACTCTGCCCTCATCGATTGTTCTTCTGGCATTTTGCGGCTCGAACTGCCATTGCGTCCTGATGACACCGCATCAAGTAACGCTCGCCTACGTTCCCAGGAGTTTCTACGACTACCCGCGCAGGCTGCTACCTACGTCCTTATGTCACCATTTCCCCCAGTCCCTGATGGTGAATATGTGGTCGCTCCCCTCACAGATCTGATCCTTTCGCGCAACATCGCACTTCCCCATACCGTAGTGCTTATTGCCAACAACAAAACGTTGCTTCCAGTCCTCAACTTTTCTACTTCGACCCATGTTCTTCCTCAAGGAATTTCACTAACCGAACTGTCACCTTTGGAAGAATGTATTGTTTCTGCATTTGCTGCTGACGCTGAGACCGCGACGCAACCTGCCATACCGGAGCCAACCCAGGCACTTCTGGACAAAATGATATCCCCCGACCTCCTACCTTCCCAAAGTGCAGCACTCCGTGGTGTCCTATTTTCGTACCTGGACGTATTTGATGTTGCGAACAGTCCACTAGGACGTACACATGTAGTGGCCCACCGCATCGACACTGGAGACGCCAGCCCCCTTCACAAGCACCCTTATCGAGTATCTCACTCTGAGCGCGAAGTCATCCAAAAGGAGGTAGAGAAAATGCTTGATAAAGATGTTATAGAGCCTTCCTCTAGCCCTTGGGCATCCCCTGTAGTGCTTGTGCAAAAGAAGGACAACAGCTGGCGGTTCTGCGTCGATTATCGCCATCTCAATCGGGTAACGAAGAAGGATGTGTATCCTCTCCCACGAATTGATGATGCGCTCGACTGCCTCCATGGTGCCAAATATTTCTCGTCGCTAGATCTCCGCTCGGGATACTGGCAAATTGCCGTCGATGACCGCGACCGCGAGAAGACCGCATTCATCACACCCGACGGCCTCTACCAATTTAAGGTTATGCCTTTTGGGTTGTGTAATGCTCCTGCAACTTTTGAACGCATGATGGACACTCTTCTACGCGGTCTGAAATGGTCGACCTGTCTTTGTTATCTGGACGACGTCATCGTTTTCTCGCCCAGCTTTGACAGCCACCTCCCTCGTCTGTCGGCCATTCTCGACATCTTTCGCCGGGCTGGCCTCCAGCTCAATTCGTCTAAGTGTACCTTTGGGCGCCGCCAGATCAAATTACTTGGACACTTAGTCGACGCTACTGGTGTCCAACCAGACCCTGACAAGGTCCGTGCCGTCCGCGAGTTCCCAGTTCCACGGTCCACTCAAGAAGTACGCAGCTTTCTTGGGCTCTGCTCCTACTTTCGCCGCTTTGTTCTCAACTTCGCGGACATTGCTCGACCCCTCATGGACCTACTCAAGAAGGATGCAGCCTTTTCTTGGGGCGCGGACCAAGCGTCTTCCTTTGCGTCGTTGATTTCTGCCCTCACTACACCACCTGTGCTGGCTCATTTTGACCCGGCTGCTAGAACAGAACTTCGCACTGATGCAAGCGGTCATGGCATTGGTGCTATCCTCGCCCAAACACGGAACGGAGCCAACCGTGTGATAGTGTATGCTAGTCGTCTTCTGTCACAGTCGGAGAAGAATTACACAATCACTGAGCGGGAGTGCTTAGCTCTCGTCTGGGCTGTCGCGAAATTCCGTCCGTACCTATATGGACGGCCGTTCGTGGTCATAACAGATCATCATGCGCTCTGCTGGCTTTCAACACTCAAAGACCCCACAAGGAGGCTCGGCCGTTGGGCATTACGATTACAGGAGTACACGTTCTCGGTAGTGTACAAATCTGGCAAGTTACACAATGACGCCGATTGCCTCTCCCGCCATCCCGTTGAACCATCCGACTCCACTGAAACGGACCCCGACACCTATGTCTTGGCGATAACAGACTTCACCCATGTGGCCGACGAACAACGTCGAGATCCATCTTTGCTCTCTCTTATTGACCGTCTGCAATCCGGCACCCTCGACCCTTCCCTCAACATGTTCTTGCTTCAGGATAACGTTCTTTACCGCCGCAACATGCACCCCGACGGCGCAGAACTCCTGCTCATTGTCCCGCATCATCTGCGCAGGCATGTCCTCATCCAGTTTCATGACGCCCCCACTTCCGGGCACTTAGGCGTCTCCAGAACTTATGATCGCATACGACGACGCTTTTTCTGGAAGGGCCTTTATCGGTCCATTCGCCGCTACGTAACATCTTGTGACCTGTGTCAGCGTCGGAAGAAACCTGCGACTCTACCCGCTGGTCTCCTTCAGCCAATTGACGTTCCAGCCGAGCCATTTCATCGAGTGGGCCTGGACTTGCTGGGTCCCTTTCCAATTTCCACGAAAGGCAACAAATGGATTGCAGTCGCTACGGATTATACCACTCGATTTGCAATTACTCGAGCGTTGCCAACCAGCTGCGCCACAGACGTAGCTGACTTCCTATTGTACGACGTCATCCTCCAACATGGTGCTCCACGTCACCTACTCACAGATCGCGGTCGCTGCTTCCTGTCTCGTGTGGTTGACGATCTACTTCGATCATGTGCTACTCATCACAACTTCACGACCTCATATCACCCTCAAACTAATGGACTCACCGAACGCTTAAACCGTACACTGACCGACATGCTTTCCATGTACGTTTCCGATGACCACCATGATTGGGACGTTGCGCTCCCGTTCGTCACATTTGCATACAACTCATCACGTCATGAAACTGCCGGCTACTCACCCTTCTATCTTCTCTTTGGACGCCATCCCTTACTACCCTTTGACACCTTGCTCCCTTCTGATCCGGCCTCCACGTCCACGACTTCCTATGCGCAAGATGTCATCACGCGTGCGCTCGTCGCGCGCACAGTAGCCCGCGCTCGGCTCACGTCATCGCAGACCGCACAAAAGGCCATCTACGATCGTCGACACCGGGATGCTGATTTTCCAGCGGGCTCTCTCGTCCTTCTCTGGCTACCATCTCGTCGCGTCGGCCTGTGTGAAAAGTTAATGTCGCGGTACGTCGGACCCTATCGCATGCTGCGCCAGGTGACTCCTGTCACCTATGAGATATCTCCCATGGCATCCACCTCATCGACTGCCGCACCGCGAACTGACATCGTACATGTATCCCGCCTCAAACTTTACAACTGTGATAATCCATTTTGATCACAACAAGCACCGGGACGGTGCTTCATCGGCCGGGGATAATGTCACGAGCAATGGCAAAGACAAAGACGTTGTAGTGGGGCTGGGTCAGAGGCTCTCTTGTCGGACTGAAAACCTGCTGGAACCTGTGCGCTCTGTGCAGTCTTGACTAGGCAAGCGCTAGCCGTTCACGGTTAATTAAATACTCCCCGTAACAGTATCTAGCCCTGGGAGTGTTAGCCCACGCCACTCATGGCCATGGCAGCGTATGTGGAATGTTCTTTACAACTGCGGACATCACATAGTACATGATCTTAGAAGCATGTGATTGGCCAATGGCCAATAAGCCCTTGTTTGCTACCTCATGGCATCGAAGCTGCCAGATTTGGGACCCTCACTATGCACTAAGCGAGAATATTAGGGGAACGCAGGGGCTTGATTTCTTTTATAATCAGAAATCGTACAAAGCCCTCCAAATTACTAGTAGCCCTGTAGGTAGTTTTGAGGCAGTAAAAGGCATAAAGAGGAAATTAGCATTATTTCTGTGTCTTTCATTGTGTCATATGAAACATGTCACATTGTGTCAAAGCTTTTTTTTTTTTTTCAGTTGAGTCCTTAATATTTACGAAATCTCGTAATACTTAAGGGTATGCCAAGGGCATGGATTGGCATAACCTTGCACTTTGGGCCACACAAAAACAAAACTTAGTTGCCACCAATAGGCACAGTGCATTTATTTAGCAAAAGATTTAGTCCCGAAATCCAAATTTCGCAGCTTAATGCGAGTTCTACTTTACATGTGTTTTTCCTTAGTTTCCAGCCAAATGTCTTTATTACATTCACATTCATGCTTTAATTGTAATGCAGGACTTTTTGTTCTTCTTACCTATCTCTGCTACAAATGCTTTTATTGAAGACCAAATGCAAAAAAATTTTTTTTTCTTGTCACTTTGGTCTAATTTATTATAAATGTGTATTATATATACTATTGAAGCAATGTTGGCAAAACTGCAGGGCTGGTAATTGTCTACTCTTCCTATGAGCAACTTTTAAGTAAAAGCCCACTTCTGTTAATTTGACCCTGATGGGACCGACAAAATTGATTGAATTATTCGATGCATCGAATGAAAACGCGCGCGCTACGTGTACAAAGTACAAAACTAACGTAGAAATGACACGAAAGCTCCTAAATAAAAGTAGAAATTTAACATGCACACGTCTTTTAGCAAGGAAAATGGGCAAGGGTCTAACATGTGCTACACAATGGCGACCGGTTTCGTAAAGTCAGCTTCGCCACACGGTATTTTAAAATTATCTTCGCTGCACTACACTCGTGTTTTGCAGTAAAGCATATAAACGCTGTAAATGTGGTTTAGTTTTCATATTTGATTGCACCGTGCAGGCAATTGTTGGCCCAATTATGATGGGAAAAAAAGGTGCGCGTTTAAATGGGGTAAATATCGTAATCGCACATTGCGAGCTAATGCTATATCTTGAAAATCTTCCTAGGGCAGGCCGAAAATAGGTGTTTGTGGGGGGATATGACGTGTGTTCAATGCATTCAATGTCCCCTAAACTCCGCTGAGAAACGGTGTCACTAAAGGGGTCGCAATTGGGGTCACCAGAGGGGTCAGGCACGTGCATGTTGACTGGTCAAATTTTAATTATGCAGTGAAGGCCAATTTCAGGGTCAAAATAATGAACATTTGGACCCATAGAAATACATGGGCGCTGGCTAGGATCTGCGGTCGGGATAAAGTGAACCAAAAGATCAAATTAACTGAAGTCAAATTAACGACCATCTACGGTGGTACGTAAGCAGACGCACACATCTGGTCGTTAGCAGATAGGACATAAATCCCAGCACGTTACCTCTGAGATTTTTCGCCACGCTGTGGGGCAGCCTTCGGTGGTGCCTAATCTCAGAGGTCATGCCAAGGACCCATGCTTTCTGGATCATGTGTCACTTCTGTTGAGCAGTAATGGCGGCATCTTTTCTTTTGAATTACAGTATCAAAAACATTTTCTTTTGCGACTTTTTTTACTACACTTCCGCTCATATTCCAAACAAAATTTTGAATGGAGGCTGCTCTGTACCTTCACTATCAGAAACTAGGCTTTTTACGTGGTCCAAAATTTTGTTTCAATTGGCCTTCAAGTACACTTCTTTGAAACTATTTAGACTAACAGCATGAACATAAAACTTGGTCATCCAGAGAAGAGAAGAGAAGGAACAAACACGGGGCCGTATTTGTCCCTTTTCTTCTTTGGTGTCCAAGTGTCACACTAGCGCTGTTAGTCTAAATATGTCCAACCAGCTAGCCCAATCCTGCACTCTGCCTTTAAACCTAAATGGAACTGCACATCAAGCGCAACTGCGTTACTGACATTCCAGTGCTCTTCGCACTTCATAAGGTGCGCCTTCTTGGTATGGCTCTCTAATAATGTGCATTGTTGGGTTTTCTGGTGAGCTTCTAAACGTGAAAGAAAAGGCTTGTCACTAATATCTACAACATCACGTAAGAGCAACACTGCACCTGTATGTCACTGTGTAGGCATGTAATGTTTCTGCATGCATGTGCATGTTTGAGTTGTGTCAAAAATAAACAGCTGCCCATTACTACTTGTCCTATTGTGCCACTGTGCTGTGATCATACGTTTTGTTCTAAGCCATCTAAGCTCTCCACCAAATTGTAAACAAACCCACATTCTCATGGATGTTAAGGACATTATTAGATGCCGTTTACTCTTTTTTCTGTACGTGTGCTTGGACGCACATAAAAAGCCTTCTGTGTTCAGCATTATCATGCATGTAACTGTGTCTACAACAAACAGGTGTGCCCATGAGTAACCTGTAACAAGTTTATGAAGTAGTTTTCTTTCATGATTTCTTTGTTGTTGTTGTTGTTTTTTTGTTTTGTTTTTTACCTGTAGCCAAAGACCACTTAGTCTATGCAAGTGAGCTGAACATTGTCCCCTTAATAGACATCGTATTCGAAACAAAATGGATCAAAGTTGAGGGGAACTGAACACTTTATGCAGCACTCAATTCACCTGATGTCTCTTTTTCCCATGTACATTGCGAACGCAAGGCGAGCCAAGTCTGAGACGGCGCGACGAGTGCCCACAAATCCTGGTGGACGCTGTGCTGACCGCCATGCGACTGGGTCACAGCCAAGCGCCCGACATGTTTCCCCAACTCCTGCAGTTACTGCAAAATCATCCGTCCTGCGGAAAGGCCTTCATTGCACAGGCAAGTACTGCTGCATTGACGTGTGCTGATCGAGTCGGTGCATCTGCGCAAGGAGAGCTCGGTAGACGGCCGTAGCCAGGCCAAGCACAGTGCCAGCCAACCAATGTCATTGTGCTAAGCGGGCCATGGCTTCCACCTGTGCCGTGATAACAGTAGATTTTGCCATTAAACACTGGTACATTGAGTCGTTATGCACTCAAATTTTGTACGCAGAAAGGCATTTTTCAGTGCTCTTTGTGTACTATCACATTTGGAAGCAGTAATCACTTGTTTCGTCCCGAATGAACCATGATTGCACTTCATTCGCCTGCAAACCAGGATGAATACTGTCTCAGTGAAAGTAATGGTGTCGCCATCAACCACTGCTAACAGAAAGACTTGGCACACACTCTGCTACAACAGCAGTTAAGTAAACTAAGTAAACAATTTGCGGGTAGCAAGTATAAATGCTGATATCCTAAAAATCTTGCCGTTATGGTCAAACTGACCAAAGCATCTCAACTCTGGCAGCCTTCAGGTAGCATACGAGGGTACGAGTTGTTTACTCCCAACTTCATGTTCTAAGTGATGCCTGCGGTTGAAAGAATGTTCGCATCCGCCGCCATGGCCCGAGTGGTGCTAACTAACACTGCCTGGGCTGGGTCTAGTGCACATAGACAAATGCCCAAGGAAGTGGACAAAGGGAGATTCGCTGTTGTAGCTTAATTAAGAGGGCGTCGCATGTGTTATGCTGAAGTTGTGGGTTTAACTCGCAACAGCAAGAATTTGTCTTTTCTCCCAGTTTAGTTTCCCTTTTTTTTATTAAGAACATTTACGATTATCACAAATTTGACCCTTATTCATATTTAATTATGCATTTCAATTAAGGAGAATGGCTAATTTCCTTAGGCTTTCCTTGCCTTCGTTGTCTGTTGGCTTGATGCGGTTGTGAAAAAAAAAAAACTGGCCCCTCGGTGTCCTGATTCTCTTTACTCACCTCTTCTACTAGTGCTCCAAGGTGCCCTGCTGGATGTTCCTGCGTTGGATCAATCAGATTCTTGCCCTCCTCGACAAGCAAGTGGGACCGTTCCTCTTTGACATCGTTGACAGCGTGGCTCATCACTACCCCAATGTAAGATGGCATCAGGCCTAGCCTAACAGATCGGCCGTGTCAGCACATTTTACCTTGAAGAGACTACGTGGCTACTCTTATGCCTAGCCTGCTAAAGTTTTTCACACCTTGAAGGCTGTTCAACCCTTTAAGGCACTCTGTGCATAATTGTCCATACCAACATAGTGCATAGAAAGCAAAAACACTGATAAAGATGATATTTAAAACATGTTGCATGCGCCTAGAGGCATTTCTGATTGAATGTCATATACCCTAGTGTAGAACAAGGCTACAAAGGAAACCAATCTGGGTTTCTCAGAAAGTTTCACAGTTGAAGAAAAATTAATTCCAGTCCAGGAGTTTTCTTCAGTTGCGTAGCTGTACATCGGTAGTGTAATTATTGTACAGATTATATAGGCAAAGGTTCAGTCTCAAGTACCATGAACTGAATGCTAATGATTGTCAAGTTATCAAGGTGTGTTTGTAGTTAATTTGCATTAAATGAAGCAAGTCTGTAACCTCATACATTAGAACCTTGGTTATACGTCTCCCGATTTTCTTAAATCTAGGCTTTTACAACGGATTAATGCAGTCCCGGAGAAATCGCCATAGAGACAATACATTAAACAAAAGTCGGCCCTTCCACTCCGTGAAGATGGTTAACCAGCGAAGCAGAAACGTGCGGCTCCGGTGTTTATCGCTGGGTTAATCCTGAAGATTGATTAAAGTATTTCTTAATTATGAGGTTACACACACATTCGGCTGCGACAGAGACAACGACGTCGCTGACGTATTGCCCGCAGTCCACTGTTGTCGCTTGCGTTCGATGTCTCGAGTTTGCTCAGCGGCGTGGGCCTGCCATTGCTGCTTGCAATTCTTAGAAATTCAATCGCTTCAAAATTAAATCTGTCTGTTACGTAAGACAATGAATGGCTCATACCCCCTTAAGCAATGGCTCATAGCCCCGTAAACAAGGCCTCCCCATTACGGCGACAGAAGAGAAGTGAAATTCTACGCTGGAATGATTAATGGCAATGCAGCTAGCTGTGGAAGCAGACGACGACAAACGTGGGAGCAGTGGCACGAGCACAAACCAACGAGCCAGGTGCAGAAGAAGACAACGACGCTCGAGCCAATGCTGATGATGATAGTTTTCTGTGGACAGGCACTTTAAAACCTCAATTATACGACATTAGATTACATATGTCCTGTCTCATACAACGCCCCATGCGAAACTGCGAACCCAGCGGCGGACACGTGAGAAGCACCGCCAGCTTTCGGCAGCTTCCTCGCAGCGCTGTCCCTTCCATCAGAAATGGAAGAATGCCCCTTTGCATGTGAAAAGCTCCAACTGGTTTTCGAGCTCCCTCTTTCTCTCGTATTCGCTGCCCTGTCATCAGAAATGGAAGAATGCCCCTTTGCATGTGAAAAGCTCCAACTGGTTTTCGAGCTCCCTCTTTCTCTCGTATTCGCTGCCCTGTCATCAGAAATGGAAGAATGCCCCTTTGCATGTGAAAAGCTCCAACTGGTTTTCCGAGCTCCCTCTTTCTCTCGTATTTGCTGCCCTGTCATCAGAAATGGAAGAATGCCCCTTTGCATGTGAAAAGCTCCAACTGGTTTTCGAGCTCCCTCTTTCTCTCGTATTTGCTGCCCTGTCATCAGAAATGGAAGAATGCCCCTTTGCATGTGAAAAGCTCCTACTGGTTTTCGAGCTCCCTCTTTCTCTCGTATTCGCTGCCCTGTCATCAGAAATGGAAGAATGCCCCTTTGCATGTGAAAAGCTCCAACTGGTTTTCCAGCTCCCTCTTTCTCTCGTATTCGCTGCCCTGTCATCAGAAATGGAAGAATGCCCCTTTGCATGTGAAAAGCTCCACTGGTTTTCCGAGCTCCTCTTTCTCTCGTATTCGCTGCCCTGTCATCAGAAATGAAGAATGCCCCTTTGCATGTGAAAAGCTCCAACTGGTTTTCCAGCTCCCTCTTTCTCTCGTATTCGCTGCCCTGTCATTAGAAATGGAAGAATGCCCCTTTGCATGTGAAAAGCTCCAACTGGTTTTCGAGCTCCCTCTTTCTCTCGTATTCGCTGCCCTGTCATCAGAAATGGAATGCCCCTTTGCATGTGAAAAGCTCCAACTGGTTTTCGAGCTCCCTCTTTCTCTCGTATTTGCTGCCCTGTCATCAGAAATGGAAGAATGCCCCTTTGCATGTGAAGAGCTCCAACTGGTTTTCGAGCTCCCTCTTTCTCTCGTATTTGCTGCCCTGTCATCAGAAATGGAAGAATGCCCCTTTGCATGTGAAAAGCTCCAACTGGTTTTCGAGCTCCCTCTTTCTCTCGTATTCGCTGCCCTGTCATCAGAAATGGAAGAATGCCCCTTTGCATGTGAAAAGCTCCAACTGGTTTTCGAGCTCCCTCTTTCTCTCGTATTTGCTGCCCTGTCATCAGAAATGGAAGAATGCCCCTTTGCATGTGAAAAGCTCCACTGGTTTTCGAGCTCCCTCTTCTCTCGTATTCGCTGCCCTGTCATCAGAAATGGAAGAATGCCCCTTTGCATGTGAAAAGCTCCAACTGGTTTTCGAGCTCCCTCTTTCTCTCGTATTCGCTGCCCTGTCATCAGAAATGGAAGAATGCCCCTTTGCATGTGAAAAGCTCCAACTGGTTTTCGAGCTCCCTCTTTCTCTCGTATTTGCTGCCCTGTCATCAGAAATGGAAGAATGCCCCTTTGCATGTGAAAAGCTCCAACTGGTTTTCGAGCTCCCTCTTCTCTCGTATTTCGCTGCCCTGTCATCAGAAATGGAGAATGCCCCTTTGCATGTGAAAAGCTCCAACTGGTTTTCGAGCTCCCTCTTTCTCTCGTATTCGCTGCCCTGTCATCAGAAATGGAGAATGCCCCTTTGCATGTGAAAAGCTCCAACTGGTTTTCGAGCTCCCTCTTTCTCTCGTATTCTGCTGCCCTGTCATCAGAAATGGAAGAATGCCCCTTTGCATGTGAAGAGCTCCAACTGGTTTTCGAGCTCCCTCTTTCTCTCGTATTCGCTGCCCTGTCATCAGAAATGGAAGAATGCCCCTTTGCATGTGAAAAGCTCCAACTGGTTTTCGAGCTCCCTCTTTCTCTCGTATTCGCTGCCCTGTCATCAGAAATGGAAGAATGCCCCTTTGCATGTGAAAAGCTCCAACTGGTTTTCGAGCTCCCTCTTTCTCTCGTATTCGCTGCCCTGTCATCAGAAATGGAAGAATGCCCCTTTGCATGTGAAAAGCTCCAACTGGTTTTCGAGCTCCCTCTTTCTCTCGTATTTGCTGCCCTGTCATCAGAAATGGAAGAATGCCCCTTTGCATGTGAAAGCTCCAACTGGTTTTCGAGCTCCCTCTTTCTCTCGTATTTCGCTGCCCTGTCATCAGAAATGGAAGAATGCCCCTTTGCATGTGAAAAGCTCCAACTGGTTTTCGAGCTCCCTCTTTCTCTCGTATTTGCTGCCCTGTCATCAGAAATGGAAGAATGCCCCTTTGCATGTGAAAAGCTCCAACTGGTTTTCGAGCTCCCTCTTTCTCTCGTATTCGCTGCCCTGTCATCAGAAATGGAAGAATGCCCCTTTGCATGTGAAAAGCTCCAACTGGTTTTCGAGCTCCCTCTTTCTCTCGTATTCGCTGCCCTGTCATCAGAAATGGAATGCCCCTTTGCATGTGAAAAGCTCCAACTGGTTTTCGAGCTCCCTCTTTCTCTCGTATTCGCTGCCCTGTCATCAGAAATGGAATGCCCCTTTGCATGTGAAAAGCTCCAACTGGTTTTCGAGCTCCCTCTTTCTCTCGTATTCGCTGCCCTGTCATCAGAAATGGAGAATGCCCCTTTGCATGTGAAAAGCTCCAACTGGTTTTCGAGCTCCCTCTTTCTCTCGTATTCGCTGCCCTGTCATCAGAAATGGAAGAATGCCCCTTTGCATGTGAAAAGCTCCAACTGGTTTTCGAGCTCCCTCTTTCTCTCGTATTCGCTGCCCTGTCATCAGAAATGGAAGAATGCCCCTTTGCATGTGAAAAGCTCCAACTGGTTTTCGAGCTCCCTCTTTCTCTCGTATTCGCTGCCCTGTCATCAGAAATGGAAGAATGCCCCTTTGCATGTGAAAGCTCCAACTGGTTTTCGAGCTCCCTCTTTCTCTCGTATTCTGCTGCCCTGTCATCAGAAATGGAAGAATGCCCCTTTGCATGTGAAAAGCTCCAACTGGTTTTCGAGCTCCCTCTTTCTCTCGTATTCGCTGCCCTGTCATCAGAAATGGAAGAATGCCCCTTTGCATGTGAAAAGCTCCAACTGGTTTTCGAGCTCCCTCTTTCTCTCGTATTTCGCTGCCCTGTCATCAGAAATGGAAGAATGCCCCTTTGCATGTGAAAAGCTCCAACTGGTTTTCGAGCTCCCTCTTTCTCTCGTATTCGCTGCCCTGTCATCAGAAATGGAAGAATGCCCCTTTGCATGTGAAAAGCTCCAACTGGTTTTCGAGCTCCCTCTTTCTCTCGTATTCGCTGCCCTGTCATCAGAAATGGAAGAATGCCCCTTTGCATGTGAAAAGCTCCAACTGGTTTTCGAGCTCCCTCTTTCTCTCGTATTTGCTGCCCTGTCATCAGAAATGGAAGAATGCCCCTTTGCATGTGAAAAGCTCCAACTGGTTTTCGAGCTCCCTCTTTCTCTCGTATTTCGCTGCCCTGTCATCAGAAATGGAAGAATGCCCCTTTGCATGTGAAAAGCTCCAACTGGTTTTCGAGCTCCCTCTTTCTCTCGTATTCGCTGCCCTGTCATCAGAAATGGAAGAATGCCCCTTTGCATGTGAAAAGCTCCAACTGGTTTTCGAGCTCCCTCTTTCTCTCGTATTTGCTGCCCTGTCATCAGAAATGGAAGAATGCCCCTTTGCATGTGAAAAGCTCCAACTGGTTTTCGAGCTCCCTCTTTCTCTCGTATTTGCTGCCCTGTCATCAGAAATGGAGAATGCCCCTTTGCATGTGAAAAGCTCCAACTGGTTTTCGAGCTCCCTCTTTCTCTCGTATTCGCTGCCCTGTCATCAGAAATGGAAGAATGCCCCTTTGCATGTGAAAAGCTCCAACTGGTTTTCGAGCTCCCTCTTTCTCTCGTATTCGCTGCCCTGTCATCAGAAATGGAGAATGCCCCTTTGCATGTGAAAAGCTCCAACTGGTTTTCGAGCTCCCTCTTTCTCTCGTATTTCGCTGCCCTGTCATCAGAAATGGAGAATGCCCCTTTGCATGTGAAAAGCTCCAACTGGTTTTCGAGCTCCCTCTTTCTCTCGTATTTGCTGCCCTGTCATCAGAAATGGAAGAATGCCCCTTTGCATGTGAAAAGCTCCAACTGGTTTTCGAGCTCCCTCTTTCTCTCGTATTCGCTGCCCTGTCATCAGAAATGGAGAATGCCCCTTTGCATGTGAAAAGCTCCAACTGGTTTTCGAGCTCCCTCTTTCTCTCGTATTCGCTGCCCTGTCATCAGAAATGGAAGAATGCCCCTTTGCATGTGAAAAGCTCCAACTGGTTTTCGAGCTCCCTCTTTCTCTCGTATTTGCTGCCCTGTCATCAGAAATGGAAGAATGCCCCTTTGCATGTGAAAAGCTCCAACTGGTTTTCGAGCTCCCTCTTTCTCTCGTATTCGCTGCCCTGTCATCAGAAATGGAAGAATGCCCCTTTGCATGTGAAAAGCTCCAACTGGTTTTCGAGCTCCCTCTTTCTCTCGTATTCGCTGCCCTGTCATCAGAAATGGAGAATGCCCCTTTGCATGTGAAAAGCTCCAACTGGTTTTCGAGCTCCCTCTTTCTCTCGTATTCGCTGCCCTGTCATCAGAAATGGAAATGCCCCTTTGCATGTGAAAAGCTCCAACTGGTTTTCGAGCTCCCTCTTTCTCTCGTATTCGCTGCCCTGTCATCAGAAATGGAAGAATGCCCCTTTGCATGTGAAAAGCTCCAACTGGTTTTCGAGCTCCCTCTTTCTCTCGTATTTGCTGCCCTGTCATCAGAAATGGAAGAATGCCCCTTTGCATGTGAAAAGCTCCAACTGGTTTTCGAGCTCCCTCTTTCTCTCGTATTCGCTGCCCTGTCATCAGAAATGGAATGCCCCTTTGCATGTGAAAAGCTCCAACTGGTTTTCGGAGCTCCCTCTTTCTCTCGTATTCGCTGCCCTGTCATCAGAAATGGAAATGCCCCTTTGCATGTGAAAAGCTCCAACTGGTTTTCGAGCTCCCTCTTTCTCTCGTATTTCGCTGCCCTGTCATCAGAAATGGAGAATGCCCTTTGCATGTGAAAAGCTCCAATGGTTTTCGAGCTCCCTTTTCTTAGTATTCGCTGCCCTGTCATCAGAAATGGAATGACCCTTTGCATGTGAAAAGCTCCACTGGTTTTCGAGCTCCCTCTTTCTCTCGTATTCGCTGCCCTGTCATCAGAAATGGAAGAATGCCCCTTTGCATGTGAAAAGCTCCAACTGGTTTTCGAGCTCCCTCTTTCTCTCGTATTCGCTGCCCTGTCATCAGAAATGGAAGAATGCCCCTTTGCATGTGAAAAGCTCCAACTGGTTTTCGAGCTCCCTCTTTCTCTCGTATTCGCTGCCCTGTCATCAGAAATGGAAGAATGCCCCTTTGCATGTGAAAAGCTCCAACTGGTTTTCGAGCTCCCTCTTTCTCTCGTATTCGCTGCCCTGTCATCAGAAATGGAAGAATGCCCCTTTGCATGTGAAAAGCTCCAACTGGTTTTCGAGCTCCCTCTTTCTCTCGTATTCGCTGCCCTGTCATCAGAAATGGAAGAATGCCCCTTTGCATGTGAAAAGCTCCAACTGGTTTTCGAGCTCCCTCTTTCTCTCGTATTCGCTGCCCTGTCATCAGAAATGGAAGATGCCCCTTTGCATGTGAAAAGCTCCAACTGGTTTTCGAGCTCCCTCTTTCTCTCGTATTCGCTGCCCTGTCATCAGAAATGGAAGAATGCCCCTTTGCATGTGAAAAGCTCCAACTGGTTTTCGAGCTCCCTCTTTCTCTCGTATTCGCTGCCCTGTCATCAGAAATGGAAGAATGCCCCTTTGCATGTGAAAAGCTCCAACTGGTTTTCGAGCTCCCTCTTTCTCTCGTATTCGCTGCCCTGTCATCAGAAATGGAAGAATGCCCCTTTGCATGTGAAGAGCTCCAACTGGTTTTCGAGCTCCCTCTTTCTCTCGTATTTCGCTGCCCTGTCATCAGAATGGAAATGCCCCTTTGCATGTGAAAAGCTCCAACTGGTTTTCGAGCTCCCTCTTTCTCTCGTATTCGCTGCCCTGTCATCAGAAATGGAAGAATGCCCCTTTGCATGTGAAAAGCTCCAACTGGTTTTCGAGCTCCCTCTTTCTCTCGTATTCGCTGCCCTGTCATCAGAAATGGAAGAATGCCCCTTTGCATGTGAAAAGCTCCAACTGGTTTTCGAGCTCCCTCTTTCTCTCGTATTCGCTGCCCTGTCATCAGAAATGGAAATGCCCCTTTGCATGTGAAAAGCTCCAACTGGTTTTCGAGCTCCCTCTTTCTCTCGTATTCGCTGCCCTGTCATCAGAAATGGAAGAATGCCCCTTTGCATGTGAAAAGCTCCAACTGGTTTTCGAGCTCCCTCTTTCTCTCGTATTCGCTGCCCTGTCATCAGAAATGGAAGAATGCCCCTTTGCATGTGAAAAGCTCCAACTGGTTTTCGAGCTCCCTCTTTCTCTCGTATTTGCTGCCCTGTCATCAGAAATGGAAGAATGCCCCTTTGCATGTGAAAAGCTCCAACTGGTTTTCGAGCTCCCTCTTTCTCTCGTATTCGCTGCCCTGTCATCAGAAATGGAATGCCCCTTTGCATGTGAAAAGCTCCAACTGGTTTTCGAGCTCCCTCTTTCTCTCGTATTCGCTGCCCTGTCATCAGAAATGGAAGAATGCCCCTTTGCATGTGAAAAGCTCCAACTGGTTTTCGAGCTCCCTCTTTCTCTCGTATTTGCTGCCCTGTCATCAGAAATGGAAGAATGCCCCTTTGCATGTGAAAAGCTCCAACTGGTTTTCGAGCTCCCTCTTTCTCTCGTATTCGCTGCCCTGTCATCAGAAATGGAAGAATGCCCCTTTGCATGTGAAAAGCTCCAACTGGTTTTCGAGCTCCCTCTTTCTCTCGTATTCGCTGCCCTGTCATCAGAAATGGAAGAATGCCCCTTTGCATGTGAAAAGCTCCAACTGGTTTTCGAGCTCCCTCTTTCTCTCGTATTTCGCTGCCCTGTCATCAGAAATGGAAGATGCCCCTTTGCATGTGAAAAGCTCCAACTGGTTTTCGAGCTCCCTCTTTCTCTCGTATTCGCTGCCCTGTCATCAGAAATGGAAATGCCCCTTTGCATGTGAAAAGCTCCAACTGGTTTTCGAGCTCCCTCTTTCTCTCGTATTCGCTGCCCTGTCATCAGAAATGGAAGAATGCCCCTTTGCATGTGAAAAGCTCCAACTGGTTTTCGAGCTCCCTCTTTCTCTCGTATTCGCTGCCCTGTCATCAGAAATGGAAGAATGCCCCTTTGCATGTGAAAAGCTCCAACTGGTTTTCGAGCTCCCTCTTTCTCTCGTATTTGCTGCCCTGTCATCAGAAATGGAAGAATGCCCCTTTGCATGTGAAAAGCTCCAACTGGTTTTCGAGCTCCCTCTTTCTCTCGTATTCGCTGCCCTGTCATCAGAAATGGAAGAATGCCCCTTTGCATGTGAAAAGCTCCAACTGGTTTTCGAGCTCCCTCTTTCTCTCGTATTCGCTGCCCTGTCATCAGAAATGGAAGAATGCCCCTTTGCATGTGAAAAGCTCCAACTGGTTTTCGAGCTCCCTCTTTCTCTCGTATTCGCTGCCCTGTCATCAGAAATGGAAGAATGCCCCTTTGCATGTGAAAAGCTCCAACTGGTTTTCGAGCTCCCTCTTTCTCTCGTATTTCGCTGCCCTGTCATCAGAAATGGAAGAATGCCCCTTTGCATGTGAAAAGCTCCAACTGGTTTTCGAGCTCCCTCTTTCTCTCGTATTCGCTGCCCTGTCATCAGAAATGGAAGAATGCCCCTTTGCATGTGAAAAGCTCCAACTGGTTTTCGAGCTCCCTCTTTCTCTCGTATTCGCTGCCCTGTCATCAGAAATGGAAGAATGCCCCTTTGCATGTGAAAAGCTCCAACTGGTTTTCGAGCTCCCTCTTTCTCTCGTATTCGCTGCCCTGTCATCAGAAATGGAATGCCCCTTTGCATGTGAAAAGCTCCAACTGGTTTTCGAGCTCCCTCTTTCTCTCGTATTCGCTGCCCTGTCATCAGAAATGGAATGCCCCTTTGCATGTGAAAAGCTCCAACTGGTTTTCGAGCTCCCTCTTTCTCTCGTATTCGCTGCCCTGTCATCAGAAATGGAAGAATGCCCCTTTGCATGTGAAAAGCTCCAACTGGTTTTCGAGCTCCCTCTTTCTCTCGTATTCGCTGCCCTGTCATCAGAAATGGAGAATGCCCCTTTGCATGTGAAAAGCTCCAACTGGTTTTCGAGCTCCCTCTTTCTCTCGTATTCGCTGCCCTGTCATCAGAAATGGAAGAATGCCCCTTTGCATGTGAAAAGCTCCAACTGGTTTTCGAGCTCCCTCTTTCTCTCGTATTTCGCTGCCCTGTCATCAGAAATGGAATGCCCCTTTGCATGTGAAAAGCTCCAACTGGTTTTCGAGCTCCCTCTTTCTCTCGTATTCGCTGCCCTGTCATCAGAAATGGAGAATGCCCCTTTGCATGTGAAAAGCTCCAACTGGTTTTCGAGCTCCCTCTTTCTCTCGTATTCGCTGCCCTGTCATCAGAAATGGAAGAATGCCCCTTTGCATGTGAAAAGCTCCAACTGGTTTTCGAGCTCCCTCTTTCTCTCGTATTCGCTGCCCTGTCATCAGAAATGGAAATGCCCCTTTGCATGTGAAAAGCTCCAACTGGTTTTCGAGCTCCCTCTTTCTCTCGTATTCGCTGCCCTGTCATCAGAAATGGAAGAATGCCCCTTTGCATGTGAAAAGCTCCAACTGGTTTTCGAGCTCCCTCTTTCTCTCGTATTCGCTGCCCTGTCATCAGAAATGGAGAATGCCCCTTTGCATGTGAAAAGCTCCAACTGGTTTTCGAGCTCCCTCTTTCTCTCGTATTCGCTGCCCTGTCATCAGAAATGGAGAATGCCCCTTTGCATGTGAAAAGCTCCAACTGGTTTTCGAGCTCCCTCTTTCTCTCGTATTCGCTGCCCTGTCATCAGAAATGGAAGAATGCCCCTTTGCATGTGAAAAGCTCCAACTGGTTTTCGAGCTCCCTCTTTCTCTCGTATTCGCTGCCCTGTCATCAGAAATGGAATGCCCCTTTGCATGTGAAAAGCTCCAACTGGTTTTCGAGCTCCCTCTTTCTCTCGTATTCGCTGCCCTGTCATCAGAAATGGAATGCCCCTTTGCATGTGAAAAGCTCCAACTGGTTTTCGAGCTCCCTCTTTCTCTCGTATTCGCTGCCCTGTCATCAGAAATGGAAGAATGCCCCTTTGCATGTGAAAAGCTCCAACTGGTTTTCGAGCTCCCTCTTTCTCTCGTATTTGCTGCCCTGTCATCAGAAATGGAATGCCCCTTTGCATGTGAAAAGCTCCAACTGGTTTTCGAGCTCCCTCTTTCTCTCGTATTCGCTGCCCTGTCATCAGAAATGGAATGCCCCTTTGCATGTGAAAAGCTCCAACTGGTTTTCGAGCTCCCTCTTTCTCTCGTATTCGCTGCCCTGTCATCAGAAATGGAATGCCCCTTTGCATGTGAAAAGCTCCAACTGGTTTTCGAGCTCCCTCTTTCTCTCGTATTCGCTGCCCTGTCATCAGAAATGGAGAATGCCCCTTTGCATGTGAAAGCTCCAACTGGTTTTCGAGCTCCCTCTTTCTCTCGTATTCGCTGCCCTGTCATCAGAAATGGAATGCCCCTTTGCATGTGAAAAGCTCCAACTGGTTTTCGAGCTCCCTCTTTCTCTCGTATTTGCTGCCCTGTCATCAGAAATGGAATGCCCCTTTGCATGTGAAAAGCTCCAACTGGTTTTCGAGCTCCCTCTTTCTCTCGTATTTGCTGCCCTGTCATCAGAAATGGAAGAATGCCCCTTTGCATGTGAAAAGCTCCAACTGGTTTTCGAGCTCCCTCTTTCTCTCGTATTTGCTGCCCTGTCATCAGAAATGAGAATGCCCCTTTGCATGTGGAAAAGCTCCAACTGGTTTTCGAGCTCCCTCTTTCTCTCGTATTCGCTGCCCTGTCATCAGAAATGGAATGCCCCTTTGCATGTGAAAAGCTCCAACTGGTTTTCGAGCTCCCTCTTTCTCTCGTATTTGCTGCCCTGTCATCAGAAATGGAATGCCCCTTTGCATGTGAAAAGCTCCAACTGGTTTTCGAGCTCCCTCTTTCTCTCGTATTCGCTGCCCTGTCATCAGAAATGGAAGAATGCCCCTTTGCATGTGAAAAGCTCCAACTGGTTTTCGAGCTCCCTCTTTCTCTCGTATTCGCTGCCCTGTCATCATTCATTTTCCTTCTCCCCTCTCCACGTCTCTCAACCGCCACCCGCCTTCGCCCCTTCATTGCTGTCTCTTAGCGCTTTCTCTCTGTCGGCATTTTCTCTCAGCAGCGCCTGCTCCCGTCACCAGACGCACACGTGTATACGACCAACGGTGTTGTTGGCTCCTTGCCAGGCTCGCCATCTTCGTGCAGTGCCAAGAGTGCTGTCAACCGTATACTTTGACACATCCATTGCCAAGTCTCGAGAAAGTGAAACTATCTCCAAAAATGATCACCCAAAGATACCGCCCTAGTGCGTATGGAAAGCACAAAGGCATGTGTGAAAATTGTGCCGATTAGCCACCAGAAGGCATGCAGATCGTATCAGGACACACGTCTGTCGTTGGGTTTCTGGTGTCGCGAGGGTCATCGTATCATGTCTGTAAATGAGAAAACAACACTTTAACATGCTAGCAGGCGCCGATCACAGTACACAGTATGCTAAACCTCACCAATAAGGCATGATTGGTACCTGCAATGTAGTATTCTTCTTGCAATTACTTTCTTGGCGGTTTTGTTTTTCCGGGTCTTTCAGACCATTAGCCTATAGCCTAAATTGAAGCTCCTCACAATTCTTTCGCTCGAAACCGGCTATTTAGGTCGAATATTTGTTGGTGCATTATACGATGCCCAGATTATATAACGTTTTCGGGTGTTACCCAGCAAGTCCTATAATCAGGGTTCCACTGTATTCAAATTTCAGAAAACGCACTGAACCACATTCGCATCTTCTTGCCAAGTCTTGTGAAAGTTCACCTTGCTTTAAATGTACTTCTCCAGACTCAACTAACACGTTCCTTGTTTCCATGTATTCCCCCAGGCCTTAATCTACCCTTTCCGTGTAAGCTCCAGTGCTTACACGTTCGAGTGCCCAAAGACAAAGAAAGCCTGTCAGAACTTCGTAGGCCGGTAAGTTTTCGACTGCTTCGTAGCTGTATGCAACAGGTTCATAGCTGCTTGATAGCTGAACATTTGTTTCTCTCTCTCTCTCTCTTTTAGCCTGCAACAGGCCATGGACAAGGTTCCACTTGTTAATGAGTTCATCAAGGCTTTGGAACTGCTTCAGTTCCCGGATATTGCATTCAAGGTGAGGAAAACATTTTGCAGTACGGATGTCAGACCATTAGAGAGTGAAATGTCAAGGAATATAGTCATCTCTTTCGAAGTATTGTGTTATTTATTTTGTGCATAATTTACCTTATGCGTTGCACAGCATATTACAGTGCACAGGATATTCTTATGTATGCTACAATTTTGTAGTCGTATGTCTTACTACTAAGATCAACTTCAGGTTTAGATATAAAAGTTAAATCCATGAACATGCCTCGATTCTGCCAATTGGAGGGCAACACCACAGCTTGAATGAAGCTGTTTGTACTTTACAAGGTGTTGTTCCTCATCCATTCCCGAGTCATAATCTGTATTGAGGCACATTCAGCGGTTATTCGAAGGTGGCAGAGCGAAGGAACATTTTTTAAGTAACTCGTTACCATCCCGGGATCATTACTCGAGCGTTACTTAGCATCTACTCAAGGGTACTAGAAGAAAGGGGCATTTCTCAAGCAACTCACCACAGCTCGAGCGACACTTCATGTAGGAACGTTACTGAAGTGTTACTAAGTGTTGCTGTTTGAAATGCCGAATTCACGTAATCTACGAACTTAATAAAGCGATCCTACATTCTTTACTTCCTGGCCAGTGCAAACATTTTTTTTTTTTTTGTGTGGTTGAATGTCGACCATGCTTGTATCTGTAGGACTGGTACGAGTCTGTGAAGGACGCCCTGAATGAAAAGCAAGGCCCAGCATCAATCAAGGAGCTGTTCAAGAAAATTGTCTCGCAGCTTTTGGTGTGCAGCCGTGATTCCTCAAGTCGTTCCTCATGGAGTCGTGTCTATCAGCGCTTTTCTGAGGTATGTTCTGACATCTTGATGGTGTTGTCAGGTGTGGAGGTGAGCCACACATCTGAGCCCATGAATTAGCAGGGAAAAAAATGTGTTCATTTTAAGTATGCAAGTTTATGGCCACTATTATATATAAAGTGTCTAAAGTCTCAATTGATTTACTCTAAAAATAACTGTGTATTTGAAACCAGGGAAAAAAAAAAGCCACAGTTTCAGCCTGAAAGGACGAAGCATTGATTGCGATAGCAAATTGGTGGACAGCTATACGAAGTAACGGTAGTAGTTTTATCGGCCGTATAAACTAGTAAACATAGGCAAACTAACTAAATCAGCAAGCATGGTGTCACGCGCACACAAGCAAGCATGAACCCATCCTCACTCGATGACAGCGGAAACTCGCTGTCAAAACGCTGGAGTGAGTCAGCGCGCCAGTAGCAGCAAGCGAATAGAGCTGCGTACCGGCGCTCGCATCAACGCGATCTTAGCCGCGAGAACACAGGAAAGGCGGACTCTGCCCCCACCGCAGATGGCTTTCAAGATACAGCCGCATGGGCGGGCGCTCGTGGCGCTGAACGCACCCCCCTACCCTCCCTCCAGAACATTGTGCGTGACTGGAAGACTGCCCTTCCTTCCCGCTTCCCGCCCTTGTGTGCGCGAGCTGTGATTGCCGGCTCACCGTCGCATGCTTTCATTCGCACATACAGCGTAGGGTGTACAGCGATGATTTTATCGCCCGGGGACTTTATACGGAACCTCACGGCGACGATGACGGCGATGACGATGGCGGAATTTTGCCTAGAGTGTCCATGTAATTGCTATCGCAATAATAATGAAAAGGAAATATAGACTGGTGAATGATCATCGTAACGTAGTTGAAGTGCAAAAATGGTACCAAAGACTATTAGCCTTTTAATAGCCAGCACAACACTATATTTTAAATGTCTGAGTCAATTTTTCGCTATTGTGATCTTCCTTTCTCGCAGAAAATGAGAGAAAAAGTGATAGACGCTTTTGGTGCCCAAGGTGAAAAGCTTGCTTCTATGACACCAAAGGTAAGCTCGCACTCTGTCTACTAAGCGTGAAAACACTTATTTGGCTATTCTCTGTGTTGTTGGGCCAGTGGTCATATGTGCATGTTTTCTCAACGTTCACACGTAACACCTAAGGTTTACCAACCCCACCTAAGGGATTGGTTGCTGGGCAAACGTCTTGTACCTGGGAATCTAGGTCAGACCGCTTCAAGTTTTACTCTCCACTACGTAGCTACTGCATGGCACACAAGTCCAAGTTGTCATCAAATAGGTATAATTTCTTTCTTTTCAGAAAATACACCTAATAAAATGAACAGTAGGATAGGAGCGTATGTAATAGGGTTTGAGCACCTGCTACTGAAATATTGGAAACATTAGCAGATCCTAAGCAACATGTACTAACCACACAGCCACAAACGAAGTTTGTTTCTCCCCCTCTTTTATTACCACATATTAACATCACATACATAAACACAAATGTACAAGGTTTGCAATAGCTAATGTAGAAACCAGATTATAGTAGACAGCAATCACTGAGACTTGAAAATTGCTTTGCATTCTTAAAATAAAATGTATGAAAGGTTGTCAGGTGCTCCCCCCCCCCCCCTCAGCAACCTTTCAGATAACGCACTCAGGATCTGCATTTCTGAACACCAACAAACCGGGAAATGGCTTCCCTGGAATACATGTGCGCAGGCCGTGCGTCCCATGGCATAAGGCAGCTAGCGATAGATAACGATCTTGGAGTTCCTTTTGATACGATTATGCTAATAGGCCTTCGCTGGCATATGGCACTTCTCCCATAATGCTGGTTATCATTCTGCAGCCATGACCATGACCATCTCACATCAATGGAATATGGTTATTAGATACACTGTTGCAAATACTGTGATATGTACTTACAATTGTGCCACACTCATGAGCAATCGACTAACACTGAGTGTGTCTCATTTGAATTCTGGAGGTGCATGGTGCTATGGTTAGTGTCATGCCGCTGAAGCTTTTTGCGTCAGAAAGTATGGCCGACAGAAAAAGAAAATGAGCTGAAATGTGTGTGTTTCTGCCCTGTCTTTTTTTTTTCTCTTGACACATGTCTATTGATCGGAAGAGTACGCAACTTTCCAGCACCTGTGTCACACATGCACAGCAAATTTAACTTGTTCTAATCATGAACAGTTCAAGAACACAAACTCGTTACGCTGTGTCTGCGAATGTGGCCATCTACCGCACATAAATCATAAGTGTACTACTATGTTTATTGATGAAAGCTGGTCGAGGTGATTTACCGGCATTATGAAACATAGTTACAGCGCTAAGAAAGACAGAACACCAGCACCCGTCCTGTGCATTTTGTGCTTGTGTTTCGTCTTTATTAGTGCTGTAACTGTGTTTTGTAATGCACTACCATAAGGCATTGCTGTAAGTTTGTCACTAACTTCTATGCCCTGTATTCTTGTAGCACCACCATGCTTATGCTTACACACTTGGAGATAATTTGTAGCAAAGCATGCAGAGACGCAACTAATTATTTTATTTCTTTTATGGGTTAGTATGTGGGTATTTAGGGTGGAGCAGTCGATTTGATCATAATGTACCAAATGCAATTGTAAGTGTGCATTTCTATGTGGCTAATGAGAAAGATAATTGAGCATTCAACATTGTTACCTACATTCGTTGTCTATGAGACCCTGTTAACTGCAATTCAGTCTGCAGATGCTTAAATCAGCATCTTTTATCTTCAATTACATATTCCTACAGTATAATACAGTAGAACATCGTTGTCACGATCCTGTTACATACGATTTCCGGCGCCAATGTTCGCGATAGAACACAAAAAATGACCCAATACAGTTACACTTCTTTTTTACCGGTTTGTATGTTTCCGGAGAACACAATCTTTCGGCACCAACGTGCAGTGCATCGCTAAACTGTGATCGTATGATACGTTTTCTGTCTGCTAGATCCCATGTAAACAAGCAAAGGCGCAAGGCAAGTGCAATCGAGAACAGTAGCGGCCCCCAGTACTCGCCCGCCCGTCTCACGTGAGAATGTTGCCGCCCGCTCAGTTTCCTGTTCCAGTATCAGCAAATCTCCTCCCGGGTTGTCGCACGCCACATTCACAGCTATTGCCACCAACCCTACTGCAATAAGCATCTTCACCTATCTGTTTCATAGCACGTGTGACATAGTGCCATTGGTAGCGAACTGCACGCTTTTAACAGGCGGTAACCCAAACGCACTGCTGTTCCATGCTGTACGCGGCGTGAGGTGAGCGTCATGTTTCGCTCACGCAATATTGTACTCATCGTATCCCGGCATCGCCCACAAACTCGATTTTGTTTTGCTTTCGCATAGGAAAACGACATCGTGCGATTCAACGACAACAGTCGCTCGGGTGCCACCAGCTCCACCTAGTGGGCATGTCAAAACTTCCCGCCAAAATGCCCCGCTCGAAAAGCTGCTGGCCCAGGCCGAATTTGAAGAATGCATACGTAAGCTTGCCAAACCCGCAAAAATGACTGCGCGTGTCATGGATTGTTCGGCCCCCTCCAGCTTAGTGCTCGTCGGAGTCTCGCGCTGCAACAATTCATGCAATGCTTCACTTTACGTAGATGTCAACCAATTTAAGTCTGGCAATTTCTTTAGTGACTTCAGATCGTATGTTTTCCTGGTTTGTATGTTTTTTTTTTCTTGCATTTTTTTCCAGAACACATCAATGAGGTTCTACTTTACAACGCAGCTTTGTTAGAGTGATTATGCCCTTGTTTTACACATTTTTCGTGGTGTTTCGTGCCTGTCTCCTCGCTTCAGAAATTTCAAGAGCAGTACAACAAGATCATGAGTGGCTACAAGGCCGGCGAACCTCCAAAAGCACTAAAGGACATCTCCCCTTGGCTCAGCCATTTCAGCTCCCTGAACCAGGAGCACAGTTTGGAAATTCCAGGTTTGTGTGTCAAAAGGCAAAAAAAAAAAAAGAATTTGCAGTGACAAAAAGTGATCAAGAGCTAACCACCAGCTGCCCACATCATCTGATGACATGCTACTTAAAGCTTCTTAAGTAAAAAGAAAAAAAATAGTTTACAGTCTTACAGCTCAGCAAAAATTTGTTTGATAGTATATACAATTGATTTACTACCAATTTAGCCTAAGCAACATTTTATTGCAGTTTGCCTTTAAAGGGGCCCTGAAACACTTTTTTTGAGGACATAGTAGATAAAAGTGACTAAGAGAGAGTCAAAGCAGCCAGTAAGACATATGCTACGGTATTTTAGTAGCCCTTGCAGTCAAGGAGGATTGTGATATCATATGGACTGTTGGTGGTTCACCTTGCAAATGTGAGGCACACACACCCACAAAGCACACACACGCACTCATCAATGTTCGACGTGTCTTCTTGTGTCCGTGCCGTTTTTGTGCGACACCCTGATGCCTGCAATGTCTTGTGGTTTTTCTGTTCTAATGCTTAGAATGATGATGATCAGTGGTTTCATTGCTGCTGGCAACATTACAAAACAAGTGCATGCTGAGATTTTGGTGCACACTAAATGACTTGGGGCGGTCAAGACTGTTGGCCAGCTGCAACACAATTTTGGATTGTGTAACAAGGCTAGTTTTAGACAGTGTAGACATAGACCAGCTTTCCTTCAGTATATTCCGTTTGAAATATATAAGCTGATGCATCACAAAAAGCTAGCAAAAATACATTTTCACACTTAAACTCGAAAACAAATGCCATTATGACTCACTGGAAATGATGCCTAACCTGGAATGTTCTGAAACCTTAGCATGACTTTCGAGATAAGGTGGTGCCCTTGGCGCCATCAAAATGTCGGTAGCAGTGTACTGGCATGAGTCGTATCTGCTTACCACCAGCTGCCCACATAATCTGCTAACATGCTACTTAAAACTTGTTAATAAAACAAAGAAAAGATAATTTCCAGCCTTACAGCTCTGCTAAAATTTATTTGATAGGACAGTAAAATCTCATATTCGAATTCTGTGGGAATGCTACGAAAATTCAAACTATATAAAATTCGAACAAATGAAAGTCAAAGAAAAAAATCTTTGGTTAAGGCACGCGCTCACGCTATGTCACGTTGGTGAGAACAACAGCGCACTGCATAGCCAACGTAGCCGGACGTGGCCAATGCGGTCCGACATGCCCGACATCGAGATGGCTTTTGCTCCATCCGCGCGTTCTTCACGCCGCTTCACTGATGGTCGCAGACAGCCGTTCAAAGCGGCGCGCGGGTTGGGGATCATTCTGCTCATACTCCAAAGAGAGCAGCCAACAGCGCGCACGTCGAAGTATAGAGGGAACGGCATTTCGGCTGGCGCAGTGCAAGCGGCGTAGCGTGATTGGCTTGCGATGTAGCCAACGACGTGGCCGACGATGACGCTCGCAGCTGGAACAGATGGAAATAACAAAGCTGCGCGGCATGGACAGAAAGACAACCTGCCAGCCAGTGGCAAGTTGTCTTCATCCACTTTCATTTCCATTTCTCTCATTACTTCTACATTTTTTTTTTGGTAGTGGCAGTTCATTTCGCCAATGTCTTTCCTGGCTTCATTGTCAGTGGCTTCATATTGCTGCAATTAACAAAAAAATTCAGTGCCTCGGTTCCCTGTATTCTTTTCGCTAAAAGGCTTCACATCTTAAATACATTTAATTTAACATTAGATCATTTGAACCAATTTCACATGTACTGTTGGGCTAGAAAAAGCCAACTTCATTAGTTTTATTGGCTGTATCTGGGAATGTTTAGGTTTGCATGTGCTATTCTGAGAAGCATGTCTGGCGTGTGCGGCTTCGAATACATTTTCTACTTCCAATTTTTTTGCATTAAATAGACATCCAAACCCTCTAAATCCTAGAAAAAATACTGGCAAGCATTAAAGTGCCTGAAACAATTTACTATGATACTTTTTTTTCTATGAACAAGTTTCGGTTTTGGTTACCTATGAAGTGGTTGATGTCATAATACATTGTCATGATGTCATAATGCATCGGCTTGATCCGATCCTGCGCTTGCTGTGGGTGCCATGCACAAGCGCATGGCACCCACACCTTGCTTATTTTCTCATGAGCAACGTGGCAATACTGAGCCGGATTGCTACACCTTGTCAGCAAATTTTGCTCTGTATTATGATGTCATGATAACATTGACAACGCCAGCTCTGGTATTAGAAGCCTTCTTTAGTATCAAGTTAAAATATCTTGTAAGTGTTTTCCAGCCTTTCATAATTCCTAAGCCTCGTCCTTTTACATTTGAGAAGCGCACAGTAGATTTTAAGCAACTTCAAAAATATGTGCCAGTACTCACCTAATATTCTTTTGGCTGTATGAAAGTTGTTGAAAGAGGATATAGACACACTAATGTACACAAAACATGTACAATCGTCAGGCTGCCTGTGCTTGCATTTCATGAAATAACATTTGCAAAGTAACCTATGTAGCCAGTAGCATAGTCTAGAGCCACTTTTTCAGCCTGTTTACCAAACCTTAACTCATTTGTTGACTGCAACCAACTCCCAGGCCAGTACACGGGCAAGGGGAGACCAATGCCAGAGTACCATGTCAAGATCTTCGGATTCGACGAAAGTGTAAGTCTCTCGCCTTTTCTTTTTACATGTTCTCAGACCACTTGTCACTTGGACCACTGACTCAGGGAAACGGTCATTCTCAAACGCGTGCGCAGATCAGAGTGCTGCAGTCCAAGCAGCGGCCCTGCCGCATCACCATTCGCGGGGACGACGAGAAGGAGTACCGGTTCCTGGTGAAGACCGGCGAGGACCTGCGTCAGGACGACCGCATCGAACAGATCTTCAAGGTCATGAACGACCTGCTCCAGAAGGACCCCGTGTGCCGTAGCAAGCACCTGCAGCTGGTGACTTACAGCGTGGTCCCACTGACACACAGGTGCAGCATGAAACTGAATGTTGGGGCTGCTTCAAATGTTGCGTCATCTGCAGTGATAGCTCAGTGGCTATGGCATTGCATTGCCGAGTTCAAGGTCACGAGTTCGGTCCAAGGGGGTGAAATGCAAAACACATTCGCGTACTTAGATTGAGGAACGTGTTCGAGGAACCCAGGCAGGTCAAAATTAATGCGGAGTTCCTAACCACGATGAGCCTGATAATCAGATCGTGGTATTGGCACGTAATACCCCCAAATTTAATTAACCTAAGTGAATGGTCTTCCTTTGCCTGACATCAACGGTTCTTTGCTAGGAGCAGTATTTGCCTTTTCTTTTCGTTTGTAAGAGTAGCTGTTTGATGGTGACTTTGTTCAGATTTCATGGTGTCTGCCACAGCAAGGCTTTGCAATGGACTGGTTAATGTTTAGTTATTACTAAACTAAGTGTCAGGACAAGACAGGGACAAGAGCACAGACATGAACGAGTGCCGACTTCCAGCTAGACTTTGCTAAGTGAGAATAGCGAGATTATATACACAGAGAGTATAGCAATAAAATGAACAACAAGCAAGATATCTTTCATGACGGCACATGCAACAAAGCACTACTGAACTGCATCTGTAGGCATCCCGACCTGGAAGGGACAATTCCTTTTGTTGCAGTTGCTACACGATACTGCAGAATGTGAGGGGGATAGAGCAGCCAGTCAAGTGGAGGAACATACGCCCTTTTTTTTTTTCGGTAGTTCATTAACTTTATTTTTCTCTATGTGTATGGAAAATGAAACCAAATATTTTGATAGAAGGATGAAAATAAGCAACAAGCTTTGAATGCAGTAGCATAATTCAAGAACTTGCTTAAAAACCTGACATTTCCCAGTTTACTAATTCTGTGTCATAATTACAACGGCGCAAAAAAAAAAATTAAGACTTGAGAGAGATATATACACAGGTATGAAAGGTGCAACTGGGTGTGGCCAAGACACAAAACAAACTCAAATATTGCATTTTGCAACCATAACCGTAAAAAATTTCCGGAGCACAGTTACTGCAAACTGAAAAAAATTTGGCAGAGCCGTTACGTTTGTTCTATGATTCAAGCATGTCGTGGATACTTCCCTGCACGACCACCACATCTCCCACCAGTATTACAGGCCAAGAGCCATAGCCACACAGAAATTTAACTTTTTCACGAATTCTGTGCTCCGAAAACTTTCGTAGTTGCCTGTCTAAGAGCTGTCATTCCTGCCAATTTCTCTGGTTTACCATTCTAGTTATGTAGACATTGCTTTGACATCTGCTTATACTTAAATTTACACAGACTTATCGCATAGGCACCTATTTTGCCACAGTACCTTGGGTTGCATTGCAGCATCTTCTTGCACTGTACTGCAGGGTCGGACTAATCCAGTGGCTGGATGACACGATGGTGCTAGAAGAGTTCCTCAGGCAAGGCCTGACAACTGAAGAACTGGAAGACATGTAAGCTACGTAGTGCTTTCTTTTCAAGTCCAGATCGTGAGGCTATTACAGTGATCAGAATATTTACTCTAACAATATTAAAATAAGATTTCTAACTTTTGCTGACTTTGTTTGTTCAAATTTTAAAACAAGATCGCATTTTTCGGGGGGTCTGAATTGTTCATTAAAGCACTTGTTGTCATGTTTACTTACATGGTATGTACGGAAAAAAAGAATGAGAAACTGCCATCATGATGACCTCAGTTAATGTTGGTGGTGCCATCCGGTAGTGAAGACTGATACCTACATGCCAGTAGTATGGCCTCTGATCGAGATTGCATGGTGCAACCCTCTGCCACATCACCCGACCTTGGAGGCCATGGTATCGCTGTTTACTGCCAGATGATGGCACCACCTCATCTGTGACGGTATTTTTAAAGCGAAGCTTTATAGGCCTAGGCGAAATCGTATATGGCTAGGCAAAATCGCCTGTGTACAGAAAACTATCATCATCAGCACTGGCTCGAGCGTTGTCGTCTTCTTCCGCAGCTGGCTCGTTGGCGCCCCTCAGGTTACGCTCGTGCTCGTGCTCGGCATGCGCTCGTGCCACTGTTCCCGCGTTCGTCGTTGTCGTCTTTTCCACAGCTGGCTGCGTTGCCGCTCATCATTCCAGCGTAGAATTTCACTTCTCTACTGTCGTCGTAATGAGGAGGTCACGTTTAAGGGGGTATGAGCCATTGCTTAAGGGGGATGAGCCATTCATTGTCTTATGTAACGGACAGATTTAATTTTAAAGCAATTTAATTTCGAAGAATCCCAAGCGGCAATGGCGGGCGAATGCTGCTAACCGCGCCGCCGAGCAAACTCGAGACATTGAACGCAAGCGACAACGGCGGACTGCGGGCATGCCGTCAGTGACGTTGTTCTCTCCGTCGCAGCCGAACGTGTGTGTAACCTCATAATGGAGAAATACTTTATGAACCCTCGGGATTAACCCAGTGATGAACACCGGGGCCGCACGCTTCAGCTTCGCTGGTTAACCATCTTCACGGAGTAGAAGGGCCGACGAATTTCTTTATTTTGCTTCTGGCCAGAAGCACTGCTTAGTCATGGTGTTTAAATAAATTTGGCCAGTAGCCACCACATTTACATCTGTTTAATAATAATAACCAAAAATGCTTCAGTTATAAAAAAAACTAAAGGAAGGAAAGAGAAGGCTGCCTCTTCAAGCAAAATTGCGAGCTTCCAAGCATCATGTAGGGGAACATTATTTGGCTCAGGTGCTCACACAGTATTGTCTGGCAGATAAGTTTATTTATGTATATATTTACCTCATAAGTTCCCGAGTTTCGAACATTGCTTGAGGGGTGGGTTTATAGAAATAACAAATTGAGTAGATGGTACTTAGCAAAAAAAAAATGCTCAATTTGGGCATGTTCCAAAACTTCATTGCAGGGCCCCTTAATAGCTAAGCTCTCTGCATCAGCATCTATGGTGTTGACTCCAGGACCCGTAATCACAAAACTTTTTCCTGATAAAAACGTTCATAAGAACAGATGACAGTCATTTGTTATGGTGGACATGCTACTATTAGCGAATTAAGGCAGTCGGCCTACGGCCAACAGGATTTGCAGCCGAAAAGCTTTGTGAATTTGGCCCCTGGAGTTAGTTCTTGCCTCATTTCAGCGCTCTTTTACGCTTTTGAAGTTATTAATCATGTTGTTATTTCTGCCACACATACCTCTTTTGCATTTTCACTGTTTTTCTTCCCACATTAGAAACAGAGTTCCGAGCAGCTACAAGCTCCACGGTGTCGACGATTACATGAAGGCTTACGAAACTCAGTCCTGTCAGAAGGCAGCCATGTCCCGCTACCATGGCTGCCTGCGACCGGCCAGCAAGCAGTCTCTGCGGTGAGTCCGAGTCCTTTTCTTGGAGTTCAGTGCGTTTAGCCGTTCGTAGAAGTGCATCCCTCTGCATTGTACATAGGTGCTTACACATGCGTTACTTGGAATACAAAACTTAAAACAGGACAGTGACAGGAGTACCAAGAAAACTGCCTAATTCAAAATGGTTTTACATAGATATAGTATTGTGATAGATTGCACTCATGTAACCTATCAAAATGATGGAAGCAAGCATGATTTCATTCTATAAATAAAGTGTTAAATTTGAATTGCAGTTTTGATTCACTTTTCCCATGCGAAATTTTTAGACAGGGCAGCCTTACCCTTCTTGTTTCTTTTTTCTTGATTTGATTGGTTTGATTTGTGGAATTTATTGCACCAAGGCAAACACGGGGATTGCAAGAGAGATTGTAGTGGAGGATGCCAGAATAATTTTGACCAGCTGGAGTTCTTTAACACGCAGCTGAGGCACAGTGCACGAGTGCTTTTGCATTCCACCTGTCAGACTGCGACACCCATGGCCGGAACAGCAAACCCTCGACCTGGAGCTTATCTGCGAGACACCATAACCATTGGTTCACCACAGAGAGTCTTTCCTTATTTTGGGCATAACCTGTGACTGCTGGCTTGCAGAAAATAGCCGGGAATGATGCAAGCCGACAAACTGCCACATTGAAGCATTGTGATGACGTTCTATTTGGTTTTCCTTTTATCGTCACCCAACTTGTTTAGGAAGGCCCTGCTCGGCCTCAGTTCGTGCCCGGAAGCCTTCTTCGCTCTGCGCTCCCGTTTCATCTGTTCCCACGCAACAATCAGCATTGCTCAGTGGGTGCTGGGCATCGGTGACCGCCATCTTGGCAACTTTCTGGTTGGCACCAAAACAGGGCTCGAGATTGGCATCGACTTTGGCTACGCCTTTGGTGTTGCCACACAGGTGAGGCACCCTTAGCATTGTAATGCGTGCCTTGCTATGCTATTGTTCGGGCAATGCTTCCAGGGTGTTAGGGGGGGAAAAATGTGTTGTCTGCCTATCTGTGCTTGTGGAATGGGCGATGCAGTACATTTGCACTGAAGCGAAATGAGAACGCGAGAAGACAAAACTGGGTAGAAGGGGCACATTCTCCGTGCCTCATTTTGTGGTGATGGTGGTGTGATTTATTCACAGACACCTAAATTTGGTGCCAGATTGCTTTCAGCATCCTCTTACACCATGATCACACATCACAGTTTCATGTACATAAGTCTGATACTATTTGTTCTCTTTTCAGTCAAATTTCATCCTAGTGTGACATTACAGCCTAGTAGAGCGCTACATTTTAGCTCATTACATTAGCACCAAACTGCATTCGTGTGCTTTTAACACTTTGACAGCTTCGTGTGCCTTTCGGGGAGAGTTGTTGAATGTGGTTGCTGTTCCTGTATTTTTGTATACTCAGTGTAACACCGTTTGCATCATCCAAATAAGTGTACCAGATTGAATTATGGTACTTCTGTGCTGCCTCATAGTGTCTGCCTCATAGTGTTTGCTGCGACATGAAGGCCTCTCCCAGTGGTTTGCAATACATATGTATATTTTTTTAATAAACATTTCTCTCTCTCTCTCTTAAGTTAACTCTGGTCTTGTGTCAGCTGATTCCATTCATTCCCTGCAAATTCCTTAGTCTCATCACATCACCTAATTAATTCGCTTGGCACCCATTCTAAAACTCTAATAGACCACCAGTTGTCCACCACAACGAAATAAAATATCAAAAGGCCTCCCCAATTCCACTTTATTCTTGTGATCTTAACTAGAATATTGGCTACCCCCACCTGCTTTCTAATCCCCACTTCTATCTTCCTGTCTCTTAGAGTTACGCACATAATTTTAGTTCCATTGCATGTTGTGAGGTTCTTAGGTTGTTTTTTTTTTTTTTTTTTACTTCCAAGTTTATGCTCCACATGTTAGTACTGGTACAATGCAGTGAAGGTAGACTTTTCAAGGACAGCAGTAAGCCACTGGTCATGACTGGATAATGCCTGCTGTATGCGCTCCAACCCATTTTCATTCTTTTTTAAATCTCCTCATGATCAGAGTCCCCTGTGAGTAATTAACCTAGATAAGCATTTTGGCAAAGCTTCTTGAGGCTGACTGCCAATCACAGATCCTTGTTCTCTTGCCAGGCTAGTCAACGTTAACTTCGTATTCTGCATAATAATCCTCAAACCTACTCTGGCTCTTCGCAGGGAACTAATTCTTCTTCAAGATAACCTCTTGTCCTGATGCACCTTACACTCGATGAAGCTAAACTGACTTGACTATCCCTAGCTAATGTTTCAACCTGTCTCACTGTTGCAGTTTTTGCCCGTGCCGGAGCTGATGCCGTTCCGGCTCACTGCCATGTACACGGCCCTGGTTGAACCCTTCGACAAGGGGGGCACCATGGCCTGCGCAATGCACTACACCCTGCAGGCCTTGCGCAGCGGCTCCCGGTCGCTGCTCGACATGATGGATGTCTTCGTGCAAGAGCCGACCATTGACTGGCTGGTAGGGTCACCGCTTTTCATCATACGCAGTAGCGTAGCTGCCAACCCACCTGAATTTTCCCTAAGATTTACGAATTCACGCTCGTTCTACGATTTTATGAATGTTTTGTCAAGGTTTACGAAAAATAAATTCTGTCCAGGAAATAAATGTTACTCGTCGGTCTTTGACCGTACCCTTGGAAATGTGATTGTCAAACGACATGAGAGAGGTACCAGCTTGGAGCAAGTTTATTCAGACAAGTTTAGTCAGGATTCTCTACCCGACTGTGAACAAAATGATCTCCCTTTTTTAGAGCTCGGTGCATGATAGTTGGGGCACTCTGTATGTCTGTTCTATACATCTCGGAATGCCAAATAAATGAAATAAACAATAAGTTTGAAAAGTCCAGACTTTAATAGATTATTTTGTTCTTTTTCTTCACATTCCAGAGGTTTGCAAAGAGGCAGAGTCAGCTGGACAAAGAACAAAAAGGCAAGTTTCAAACTCCTGGACAGTGGGGCACCGTTTGTCGTCATTATGGTCGTAGGTTCCCAGCTCCATCAGATGAATTCACAACGTTCAAGATAGATGAGGAAAAAGAAATCTGTCTTACTGCGACAGCAGTTGGAAGCTCTCAACTGGGTTTTCTACATCTTTTCTCGTCCATCCAGCCTTCCCATTACGCTGTCGTCATCTTTAGGCCACCGCCTTGTCCTTAACTTTGCCCTCACCTGGGGGCAATTAAGTTTTTGCCCCCCTCATCTGGGGGCAAAAATTTCGCTGTGAAATTTTTCGTAATGTTCATGAATTTGGGCTCGTTCTAGGATTTTATGAACGTTGCGCCAAGTTTTACGAAGGGTAGGTCGTGTCCGCAGAAATGTTTGAAAGGTGTCGAAAGATAGGGTGTGGAGCAAGATCGCAAGAAATGCATGCAAGAAAGAAATCGTGACAGTACCTGTGCTGCCCTGTTGTGGCAGCGCTAAGATGCAATATACCGAAGGTGTACTTGCTTCAAGCAAGTTTAGTCAGACAAGTTCCTGAGGCAGGCAAAATCGGCAGCAGCAGGGTTGCTGAACAACGCCACTGTGACCTAAATGCACGTCACATTTCAGTCTCTGGTGTTTCTAACTTGCTGCTGTTTGCATGTAGCATCTAAAGGCAAATCATCATAAAGTGCACATGTACTCAACAAGAGGTATGCGCTCAGCGCAAACTTAAAAAAAAAACGTGGATGCTATCCCCCATCTTCAAAGTCATGTCCAGAGGCAAAGTGCATTTGGGAGCCGGATGCAACAACCATTGGGCTACTTGCAACATTCGCGCTTGGCAATTTGTGGAAATTTGTGAGGGGCTTTGTGCACCACGCAGATTTTGAGGCCAGTGGTGTCTCTACGTGTGTTTTTGGAGTCCACAGCAAGGCATAGTGTAGTGTACAAAGATGACGTGCGCATCTCAAAGAATAAGTTGCTCTTGAGAATGTGGCAGTACCTTCTGTGAGAGTCTGCTATCTTATTTTCTTTCTTTCTCCCTACAAAACTTTGTTTTCAGTGAACTCTTCATCAATTCTAGCATTGTTTAAACCCTCGATCAAACTATATGATTAGCCACTCAAAAAGCAGAGCAGCCTGAGTAATGACTTTAAAGTAGCGTTTCCATAGAAAAAGAGAAACACCGACTGTCACTTGGCAGTTGACAATACAGTGTACAGTGCAACATTGCTCATCTGAGAGACAAATCATGCGTGTAACGCAGGGGAGAAGAGTGGCAAGTCTACTGCTGCACTTGACTGGTATCCACGACAGAAGGTGGACATTGTTCGCCAAAAGCTGGAAGGACGCCATCCGAGCTACATCCTGCGGTGAGTGAGGGGCCAACTCTACCTTAGGAGTCATGATGCATCGCTGTGAAGCAGCTGCATTAATCACGCACTTGAAAGAAGTATCAAACATTCATTCAACCTTAACTTGAGCATGTGCCGACTATCTGGAACCCACGCCTATGCTACCTAGTCGATGCAGTTAGATTCCGTCCAAAACCGATTCATTCACTTTGTATTTTGTAACTACTCCTGCACTACCAATGTTTCAACATTGTAAACAAACCTTGGCTTCCTGTGCCTACTCTTCCAGAAAATTTTGGTCCGTAACCCCTCTGTTATTAAACGCAAGCTTATTTCACAAGCCCCATCTTGTCACTGCGCCTTGATCACCAATGTAAAGTCACCATTCCAATTTGCAGCACCAATGTCTTCTCGGGCTTCTTTGTACCTAAACCTTGTCTGTGCTGGGACCATCTTTCCTGTTCCATCGCCAGCACCAAGGATGCTGGGTCATTAAAAGCTACCATTATTGATGAGATTTTATAATGATCTCCATTTAATTGTATTTTTTATACATATTTGTCTTGTCATTTACATTTGTTTTTGTAAACGGCAGCTGTATTTTTAATTAGCATTGTTGCGTTCAGCTGTACTGTTATTTTTATTTAATTTTTTTGTAATACCAAAATTATTGGTATTTTAATTATAAATTAAAAAGTTTATTGCAATACTACCAGGGCCCACATGGGCCCTGGTGGTATTGCAATAAATAAATAATTAACTTTGATGGCGAATGTGAGTACCATCTTTAACAGCAGTGGCTGTTCCTCCTTTGATTTTTGCAACGTCCTTTTATGGCTTCTTCTTGCAATGGCAACTGTATGTGTAGCTCAAGGCCAAGTGAGGCAATAGCTTTTTTTGTTAATGGTAGCAGCATGACATGACGAGCAGACCATGTCCCACTGTCGCATTATGGTGTAGGGCTATTTTTACCCTCTTTACTGCAATGCTTTTTGGGCAAAATGCATAAAGACACTTTCAACTCTTAACCTACTATTGCCACTTTGAAAAATGGCGGTGTGTACGTGCTGGCACATCCGATAAGGAAGCACTGCAAATTCCCAGATTGATCATCTTTTGTTTTGTTTCTCTCCAACATTTAGTGATGAATTGAAACTCGGCAAGGGTAAACACTCAAACTTTGGGAACATGGAGCGCATCTGCCTCGGTGCCGACGGCCCCCATGGGGCGATCAGGCGCCAGTTTTCTGGCACGGACAAGCTCACGTCTCAGCAGCAGGTAAGCAAGCACGTGCCACTTCGACCCAAATGCATGTCAAAGTGCCGCATGTTACATCATGGCTGCTGCTGCCTTGTTTTCGCAGCGGCAGCACCACTATTGTCCTACGTCATTTTCAGGCATACGAAAGCTCTGTTCTCAGTAAACGTGGTGCTTGGAGCACCTTGGAATACCAATCTATCACTTTAACTTGACTTAAAGACTTGCTTGTACCTACCTGTCATGGAATTTTGAACACAAATTACTAGAGAGAACGCTAGCACTGTGATCGTTCAGATGCGATGATTATACAATAGGTAGTACATGATTTTGTCTCATCTCCATGGTTTTGGCATCAGGAACCCTCGTGGTGTTATTTATTACGCTTTAGCTTTCTAGATTTCCAAGAAATCATACTTTTCCAAATGCATCAGAGCAATAAGTTTCTGCAGTCATGGCATAATTATTTTGCAAATTGTTGCATTTATAACGCAATAGTACCGTATTTACTCGATTGTAACGCAGCCGCGATTGTAACTCGAGGGGTGACTTCTTGTGCGTCCAGCAAAAAAAAAATGAAGAAGAAAAACCGCTAAAGTAACTCAAGACCACCGGATGCATGAAAAAGTCGCAGTTTCGCCCGAAAGGCGAAGCGTCAATTGCGATAGCAAATTAGTAGAAAGCTATACGGAGTAAGGATAGTAGTTTTATGGGCTGCATAAACATTCGCTTGTTTTGCTTGTCATACTTGTACAGGAGGTCCTGCCAACAGTGATTAAAACCTTGGGACCTCCTTCTGTATATGCACAACGATGTAACCTTTTTAGGTATGTAATAAACTTGAAACTTGAGAAACAAGCATGGTGTCAGCGCGCACAAGCAAACATGAATAGATCACACTCGATGACCGCAGACAACCACTGTCAAAATGCTGGCGTGAGCAAGCGCGGCAACAGCAGCGAACGAAGGTTCGTGTGGTCTGTTGCTTCAACGGAAACTGAGCAGCGAAAGCACAGCACATACAAAGGTCAAAGCCGTATGGAGATCGCTTTCAATATACAGTGTGCGGGACAACCCGCAGCCACGCAAAGTACAAGTACACATTTGCTGGCAGAGTAGAAGCTGCACCCCTCCCTCCCGCACTGCCTTCCGGATTTCGTCCTTTCGCGTGGGAGATTGAGTCACCAGTTTCCTTTGCACTTGGTCGCAAGATATGCATTTGGTGCCGCAGCTAAACATCGCCTCCGCTTCCTCCCTCCCATTCCCCCACGGCCTTTCACGCGATGGAGACGTCGCATTTGCTCTCCGCCATGCGTTCGCTCTCCGTGAAAGCGTGTGTCCCTCGCGCGCTTTCACTCGCACATTTTACTCGTTGATTAGAATTGGGTGCATCATTGCACTTTTTAGACAACTTGAATTTCGGTATTCGATTGTAACACAAGGATCGACTTCAGGTACCAAAAATCTAGAAAGAAACTCGCGTTACAATCGAGTAAATACAGTGCTCTGCTGAAAACTGTCAATTTGCAAGAACACAAAGGCATTTGAAGCAACGACAAGGACGAAGTTTAGGCAAATATGTACCTACTGCCCACTATCCCTATCCAGTATGTACTACCCGCTATTCCCATGATGGCTGAACTGTCATACCTGCAGCTGCCATACACACTAGTACCCGAGTTTTTGCTGGTAAACTTTGTACAAAATTCCATGCCTGCCACGGTCTATTTGTAGCTATGAGGTTCTGTTGCTAAGCACAGGATCGCTGGGTTACCAGTCACAGTCACCACATTTTGATGGGGAGGGAATGCGAAAACGCATGACTCATGCGTACCAGTCATTGCATGCATGTCAAAGAAACCCTCGAGTTCAAAATAGATCTGAACCCCTCCATTGTAAAGCCTCTTATGGCCCCTGTGTTACGTTAAGCCATTAAACACCATAAATCAATCAATCAACCAATCAGTCTTTGTTTTCAGTGTCCGATTCTTGCCGTTGTGCAGTCACCTGTGCTGTTTTTAGAATTGGAGCATCTACAGCACAGTGTCTATGTTGAGCATGTTCTTTTTCCATACAAATGTATTTCATGTGGGATAACCAAGCCAAGGGAAAAGCATAAGGGAAATTCGGTGTTTTTAAATTGAAATGAATAAAAAACGAAAAGGCGGTGAAGAAAGGAAGCAGACATATTACACTTAGAGGTGCGCAAATACCGAATAGTAGATTTCAAATTGGAATATCAAATCAAACCAAGAAAGAAAAGCTGTACATCAAATCAAATACGAAATATTCGAAAATGTTTCACTGAATTTAATGCTCACCAATTTTGGGCAAAAAAATGGTAAGAAAGGAGCAGCACATACTCAGTGACCCAAGTTGGTGTGAAAGAGGTTCATTGAAGAACGGCATACGCCACTGTCCCAGGTCCAGTGACCCCAAGTTGGTCCGATGGTTGGTTTCTAACTCAGTTCCCTGAGCAGAGCAGCCCGACGCTCTACCCAATAGACCATGGACTACCTAGTGACCCAAGATATGGACAGACAGACAGACAGACATAACACAAACTGGGTGAAGTTCTCAAAAAATGCTAATAACGTTAAGCCACTTAATTTCCCCAACGGTTTCCTTGGCTTCATTGCCTGTTGGATTCTTTTGGTCAGCACGAGTTGATGGGCTAGTTGGTTCAACATGCTCAGACAGCAGCGCAGGAAGCACAAAGGACACGAGAACATAAACTCATAGCGTAAATGTTACGTTATTGTGTTCATTGTCTTTCCAGAGCTGCTGCCTTGGTAGTAGTAGTTCATTTGGTTGTTACCAACACTAAAACGAGCCCCTGGGTCTCTTAATTCTTCTTTCAGGTGGAATGTCTCATAGAACAAGCAACTGACCCAGCAATCCTAGGATTGACCTGGAAGGGCTGGCAGCCATGGCGATAAAAGTTTAAATTTGTTAAATTGATTGTTTGTTATATAACACTTTAATTGTCTGCATATGTCATCACATTATGTCAAGAGTTCTCATTGCAACAATACACTTATGTACAAACCGAGAAGACACATTCATGTCATGCCTGTGTGGCCTTTTTGTTTGTGTTTGCCAATACAAATAAAAAACTGAAGATGCTGATGTGCTGATTGTCAAATGACAATACCGTTCACACATTGAAAGCAGCAATTAGTGCCTTCGCAGTCCACAAGTTTCGGCTGGAACAAATTTTTCTACCAATTTTGAGACTTGCAACAAACCACAGCTCTAAATCATGCACTGCATTATCCGCAACACTTTTATTTTTAAATATGGCAATGTGTTTAGCCTTTCACTGCCAACTACAGTTTGTAGTTGCACGTCTGCCCATTTACTGCTTGGCACGACTCTCTCGCCAAAATGTTCTTCTGTAGTTAAGTGACAAAAAGGCTGGTATACAAGTGCGGTGGCAAAACTGCCACAAAAAGCCCAGTCTGGGGTTCCTCACAATTTTCTCACTGACATTGACGCAATTGCACCATCGCCACAGCCTCCAGTTCCTCACAGACAACTTCAGAAACTAATGAATGAGTGAATGAATGAATGAATGAATGAATGAATGAATGAATGAATGCGAAAGCGTGGTGCAACTTCTTAACCTTTTGTTGTTCCTTTGACAAGGAGTTAAGCTCTTTAGGTGCAAGTTATTTTGGCACTGCATCTAGCCTATTGGAGCTTTTCCATTCAGTGACAGCGGTGCCACACGACAATCATACGGCACCAGTTGTGATACTTTTGTAAGCATTGGAGCAAGCCAAGACCAGCCACATGTCGCAGGAGATGACGGCAAGTAGAAAGCATGACCAGTAGTGTGACATGCCTCTGAATAATGCACTCTGGACAAAGTGTGGTGCTTGAAATAAATAAGAAGCAAGCTGTAGAAGGCCAAAATTGCAAAGAAATGTTTTAATAACGTACAGCGTTGATCACAGTAGTAGGTGCAGATGCTGCACCTTATGTTGAACATATCACAATAATGAATATGGTACGAAATGCACCGGAGTGTTCACGACGGGGAGCAGGTCATTCTGTAGGTGATTAATGTAATGGCAATCCTCATCGTAATAAAGCACCGGATATTTACACTCTTCAGAACAGCACCTTTGTTCTTTTTCTTTCTTGGTGGTTATGCACTTGACACTGTCAAAACTATCATCACATGTTGCCTCTTGTGCCCCCTGTCAAGGTGGGCTAGTGACATGCTGGTCAAGATAGTGCCGGTCGTTCAGTCTAAAAATGACACTAGTGTCCAAGAACATCTTTCTCTCATGGTCTTCGAGGCACGCATATGTCATCGAAATGCGTCACTTCAGTACAAGTGGATTGGAGACTCTGAAGATTGACGACAGCATTCCAGAGAGGCTGGCAAAGAGGTCTTCTGAAATGCCCTGCAAAACAGACAACAGTGAGTTTCAGAATAGGAAGCTTCAAGCTATGAATACAGTTGCCGACCGATAATTCGGCTTCAACGGGGACCGTCAGAAAGTCCAAATAATTGGATGTCTGAAATACAGGATTCGCCCAAAAATAAATTATTTTATTCAACAAGTGGCCTAAAAAGGTGTGCCGTATTCTCAGATCGTCACTTTCAGGGATACCTTCAATTTCGCATCACTAGTGCAAGATACTTCGGTGTCTATAAGCAGTCTTGGCTCAGTGCCAAGCATGCTATCTTTCACGTGACCAGTGCAAGACGAACAGCAGTCGAAGCCTCTGGTGCTGGTCACGTCAGTGATCGTCCAAGAATACGGCCCAAGTTTGTCAACATTTTACTGCATGCACATACACTTGCCTAAACATTTCGTGGCCGCGATTTTCTAGCAATGCATATGCCTTTTATGTTCTTAGGCTTTTTGCGCTTTGTCAGTGGTCAGAGCAATATTCCGCACATGCTATCAAAGGGGTCAGTCGGCCATCAAGCGAGAAGCATTTGCTCCAAATTGCAGCCCGTATCTCTACCATTGTCATGCAGTCACTATATAGACCATGCACCGAATTCTAATTGGCGACTACTACATAAACTAGGCTTCACCAGTTTCTGTTTCGAAGAGGCGCCGGCGACGTATCAAAATGAAAATATAATTTTCAGTGGCCAACTCGGCACACAGTGACCAAATCTCGACTCAGTGGCCAAATCGGCACACAGTCGTGCAGTCAAGAGTTCGAATTATCGCACAGGACGCTATAAGGTGTCCGAAATTTCGGTCGTCCTTATACATTAGGTCTATGGGGCTAGTGGCGGTGTCGCAGAGCCGCCTGAATAATCAAGCAAGTCCACATTATCGGTCGGCAACTGTACTAACTTAGATGCAGTGCTGGCTGAGGTTTGGTTTTTTGTGCATGCCCAGCAGTGAGACAATATATGGTAGATGCCTCCTAATATTGGGTAGGCCTTCTTAAGCTTTTTCTAATAATAGTTGCTGATTGTTGATCTGCATGATTCAATAACTTAAGATCCAAAACTTAGTGGTAGGGCACAGCAGACAGTCATATACACATTCATTGATGTTCCAGTGCTTTGATTGGTACAGTCAACCGCCAGGAAGGGCGCAAAAGTACTTTATCAAAGAGAATTGGTTCAGTACATTACTCAAAATGATGCAGGATTAATACAACAAAACAGAGAATGGTAACACAGGATACCACAGGCTGTCGCTGCGGTGTTCAGTGTTGCCGGCCAATCGTGGAAGTTGCATTCATCTGCGATTCATCGGAAACTCGCAGGGACAGGATTTGCCAAAAAATGAAAGATCGTAATTACGTGACCGCGGGATTATTACTGCACAGTTGAAGAAGTTTGCAGCGTGTCATGCAGCAGGGGAAGGCACTGCATGCTACCTGAGGCACGAGGAATTGGACTGTCCGCGTTTCTTCACCGACCAACGAAGCCATCTCGATCATGAAGCCCTTTATGCACTTGAACACCAGTTCAGCCCGCTTCAAGCACCAAGGGATCGTCATTTCCTGGGCAGACATAGCACAGAAGTGAACAGACGGCAGCATGAAATACACTGCAAAAGTACAACCATATGGTTGTAGCTAACAAGAAAATCAAGCCCCCTCCCCCCCTCCGATTTTCTCTCTCATTGTGTAGCGAGGGCCTCGGCTTCAGCTGCCTTGATGCCACGAGGTAGTATATGAGGGTTTATTGGCCAGTTGCTGGCTCCTAAGCTCGCATACCATGCAACGCCTGCAGTTAAAAAAGATGTTCCATGTCTGCTGCCTTGGTCGTGAGTGGCACTGTCTAACACTCTCGGGACTAATCTTGTACGCAAATACCCAAGAAAGTGGACGGGAAGATGGCCGCTGCGGTAGCATATATGATAAAGCACTGCAAGCATAATGCAAAAGATGTGGGTATGGCTCCCACCTGCGGCAAGTTGTCTTTTCGTACATTTTCATTTCCCTTTTCCTTATTATTTCGACATTTAAATTAATTTCCACTATGCTTTCTCATTGTCTGTTTTCTTCACGTAATTGCAAATAACAGAAAATGGAGCCCCTTGAATCTCCTCATTATTGTTGCTTGCTGTAGAAGCGTGATATGTCATAATTTACAAGTGGAAAAATAGCTCGTATGCATTTTAAAAAAATCTTTGATATAAGCTGCAGCCTCAAAGACTGGCCCTGATAACTTCAACTAAATTAAAACAACCTTTATTAAAGATTCATGCATGCGCATGCTACCCAGAGTTTCTCGAGGCGTGCTCTATATCCAATGTGTGAGCAGTATGGCTGCCTTCACCCTCTTTACTTGTCTGCAATGTATAAGCACAGTTACAAACACAGAATTCTAAATGAATTTGTGAGTAATGTTGTTAATGTTGTTGTAAGTGTTGGGTTACTGACAGCATTGCTTGCTGAATTGCAAGTGTCGATGTGTCTTCTTCTAAGGCGTTTTCTTTTTTTCCTTTAAACGCTGGAAGCGTCTGAAATATCCAAGTTTCAACTAGCTCAGCTTTCTGCTTTAAGTGTAGCCTGTTTCAATCTTGTTGCAGAAAGTAAATGCTCACTGTAAGATTTAACTGCTAGACAAATAACAAACTACTTAACTTGTCTATGGCTGGTATCGTGAGAATACCATGTGAAAAAAAAGAATTTCCCAAGGTTTAGATGCGAGAATGGTTCCACTGCTCTAACATGACACAGCACTTGCGTACCTCGGACAGTTCATGAACGAGCAGCAAGGGCAGAGTCACATTGCAGACATCACGCTCGTGCGCCACCCGGAGCACGTTGCGCAACCCTAGGATGATGGGGTGCCGTGAGCTTATGTCCGGTAGTCGTAGCGAGTCGTCACTGACAACGTGGAACACGATGTGGGCCTCGGACAGGTTCGAATGGCGCGTGACGTAGAAGTCGCCCGTCTGCAACGTTGGGCTCGGCCCTGAGAACCTGCAGGGAACAACGAACCCTGATCTTTAGCATTCACGCGATCTCTACCTCGTCTAGCTTCACGCCAACCGAAAATGGCTGCCGTGTGTTAAGGATTAAATGATTACAAAGAGGGAAATATATACGACACCAAATCCTTTCTCTTGAGTCACTAATGCCACTATGCTACGGAATAGTAATGGCAGCAGAGCCGTTTTTCACTAGTCAATACATGCACAGGCAGTGTGCTTTGTAAAAAAAACACAGTGTAGACGCGCAAGAATGCTTGAGCAATTACTTGCACATCTTGTGCAAGCGACGAGTGCTATCACGTGCATTCAACAATCCCCGTTCAATTTGACAAAGAACGGGGTCCATAGCTGGGCCAGCTTATACACGAGTAAATGGTGAAATGTGGCGGCTTGGTGAATGCACGCAATGCAAGAAGACAACGGGACTTGGAAAAGAATGATAAGGAACAAGAAGCATAAAAATAATTGAAAAACTCCAGTGGCGTTCCTCAGCGCACCCTGCTGATCAGCGGCAAATATCATACAGGATGAACAGGCTGTTGCCTCATTACAGAACTCGTAAGCTAATACACTACGCATATTATCTTCTTGCTTCAGCCAGCTGTGCGCACCTGTGAATCAGCTGATGGGCTTATTATTTGTTATAGACAATGTTGATTAGATGAATAAGAGAGAGACAGACTGGGGACTAATGAGGGAGCTTGCTGCCTGTGTTTCTGGGTTTCTGGTAAAAAATATTTGCGTTTTACCCTCAAGACACTCAGTCAGTTTCTGGAAAGGCATGAAAGATATTCCTATTTTACACTGAATAGTATTTTTTATTCGAAGTTTTATTCAGTTAACACTTCAAGTTAAGCGTATTTATGTCTTGTTTTCTCTTTTTTTTTTATTAAAGGCCTGAATGTGTTCATAAAAACGATTTGAAATAACAATCGTTCAGTATGTTTCGGGGCAAGCGTAAGAAATAAACAGCAAGTCTCACCGAACTGTCCTGCCCAGAAAAGCTGGACCGGCGACTGGAGTGGCTCGAGCTGCCGTCTGATCCCGACAGACTCGCTGCAGCTCGAATCTCACTCGCCTCACGGGCTTTGGTTCGGATGGTCTCCAGCTGTTCATCCAAGTCCGGAAAGTGCAGCTCTGTCGATTCATGACAGATGGCTGCAAACTCTGTAGAGCAGAAGCGTCATTGCCGACTGTTAGAATCAAGCACAGTCTAGCGAAAATTTCTCAACTCATGCAACGAGTGCCTGTGAGCTGAACAATTCACCACACTCGCGCTTGTACTTGCAGGCAAGCAAGAATGCAGAGTCATTCTTGCAACTAGAATGAAAACTCGTGTCAAGGCAACAAAATTCTTTTGCACTTGAGAAGCCTTCTTTTTTGGTTGATTTGCTATAACTGCCCACAATAAAGAGCTTGCAAATGTATTTCGGCATTTTGAATGAGCAGTCGCAGTGCATCGAAATTCTTGAGATCACAGCCTTGTCAAAGTATACCACATTTCTTGAGACAAACAAAAAAGGATCTTGGACATCTGTTTTCTCATATCAGAAGTTCAGATTAATGAAAATCCACTAAATCTTCAGAAACTAAATACCTCAACTGTTCAGTTCGTCATAGACGATCTGCAGAGGCATGGCTACATGCACCCAGCAAGATTTTATTTGTTCTGACTGCTAAAAGCTTGGATACTGAGCACCTTTCAGGAGAAAATTTTTTTTATAGCTTTAATGGTGCTTTCTCAATTAATAAAAACACTGCTAACTAGATAAATATTTTTACTAAAGCCTGAGGGGTGTTTCAGGCTAATGGCTTTAACACACTCAGAAAACAAAATTATATTACAGGTAATGCGTAGTAGCATGGTACCTCTCTTTATGCCAACATATGAGTTGATCCGGTTGTCGACAAGCAGGACAATGCCTGAGAGGCTGTTGGAGTAGAGCGACATGGCCATCTGCAACCTCTGCGGTGCCGGAACTCTGTGCACACAATTTAGAACATGACAGCAACATTTAGTAATCGACACAAATGTGAATGTCAATAATTTTGGACAGCACACACCACCACAACTACACCGTCACACCTACAGGTGGAAACGACTTACGCAACTATAGGAAAAGGAGGCCTTTAAAGGAAGGAGAGTTATTAACAAGCAAAGAAGGAGGAGCAAGACCATCTGGTTTTGTTGTTTCAGACAAGTGTCTTCTATCACAAAAAAATTATGCAGATCTCATGCACGGCAGGAACCAATGTTATCAATCAAAGCATTTTGCAGGTAGCTGGCTATCTAGCATCATTTGTGATTGCGCAAAGTGTAACCAGATGGCACTACATGCCAGTGTGACGCAAACATGTGCGTGACAACAACAGCCACGCAACAGCACAATGACAATGGCTTAATGATGGCATCGATACTGCGACGGCAATGGCATGACTGATTTATTGCACACTGGCAAAGAAATTCTACAGCATGTTCCATCATGGCTTGAGCCGATCACAAAGGTAGTGGACTGGGTAAAATTGGCCAATCATGAAAGTGATGTAGTCTCACAAGAGAAAAACAGTGGTCAGATCATTATTCAATCATGCCATGAATGTATCTTTGGCCTAGTCAGTAGGGAATTAGGATATTTTGCTAAGGTAACCTGGTTCAGATCCATCGAACACAATGGTCTCTTTAGTTCTTGACAGCTTGTGTGAGACCCCCCCCCCCAAATGTGCGTACTTGGCAAGACAGCTGGCACCCACAAAGTAGGGGGAAAAGGCAATGAATGTTTCACTTTAAAACGGTACAGCAAACAACTTCACAATAGCACACACACCACATGGCCTGCTCTGCGTGATTTGTGTCCTGCTTTGAAATTGTATTCTGTATCGTTCTTATGCTACAAAATGCTATTGTTATGAGTCAGTTATTCTGTCAACATAGAAGAAGCTGTTGAAATATATAGCGAACAAGAAAGAAAACAAGGTGGTATCTATCGGTCCATCATCTTTGTTGTAGTGGCGCTGCTTTGCGCCTCATGTCAATACAGTAGATTTACGTTAATTCAACTCTGGTTAATTCAATATTTTGGTTAATTCGATTCCGACCAAAGGACCCGGCCAGTGCCCGTGCATTTCTGTGGCCCCACACTTTCTTTATTTCAATTCTAAAATTGGCCTTCACCAGATAATTCGAATTTGACCAGTCAGCATACATGCGCCTGGCCCCTACGGTGACCCCAAGAGCAACCCCTTTAGTGGCAGCGTCTGTCTCGGTGGAGCTTAGAGTGAATGCGTTGAATATATATCATCTCCCGTTGAAAACGCCTATGTTCAGCCTGCTCTAGGAAGATTTTCAAGCAATAGCTGTAGAGCTCACAATGTCTGTTTACGGTATTTACCTGATTCTAGCATGTATTTTTTTTCCATGAAATTTGGGCCGAAAATTGCCCGCGCGGTGCAATTGGACACAAAACCAAAACCACGTTTGCTGCATTCATTGCTTTACCACATAACACAGCTGTGTTAGCGGCGAAGCTGACTTTAGAAACTGGACACCATTGTACAACACAATAGATTCTTGCAAATTTTTCTAGCTAAAGAATCGGGTGCGTGTTCGATTTCTAACTGTTTAGGAGCTTTAATGTCAGTCTTCTACTTTGGACACATAGAAGGTGCGCACGTTTGATTCGGAAACATGCGAGAATCAGGCAAATACTACCAAATTAGTCGGCTTGCGTTCTAACGTTTTTTCTGCATCTCATTTAATTTGACCCACCAAATAGCACAATCAATTTCATCAATCCTGTCAGAGTTGAATTCACAGAAGTCGACTGCAATGTAAATAAACCCTTTGTCCGAATACCTCTCTCGCAACAGTATATTTATCCAAAACAATGTATAAACAACTGGCCCCAATTGTGGCTTCTAACAGTTTTACAAGGCTCATTGGGACTTTGTGTGCTCTTAACAACAGGAAAAGTATTCACATAATTTTTCCGAAAAGTAATGAGAGCTGCAAGACTTGTCAGATTGCGTAAATGAGGTTAGACAGGCAATATCTGTACTGTACATATAATGGCTCGCAAACTTTGCCTAACTTCATACTACAACAAAACAATGTGGGGAAGGGGACAACGCAGTTGCAGACTTGCAACTAAGTAAATAAATGTTGTTAACTAACTGCTAACGTTCCTTTAGTGCCAGTAGCTTTATCGCATCCACTTCAGCAGCAGTTACCATGCCTGTTACAGTAGGTGTTCTTAGCTGCAACAGCTGTTATATGGCAACATCAAAGCCACTCAAAGGCAGGTATGCAAGGCATGGACACAAATGCCAACCATAAACTGAAAGGTCACGCAGTGGCAGAAAAGAAGCAAGATGCAAAAACTACCGTGTTTACTCGATTGTAACACAACCGCAATTGTAACGCGAGGGGTGACTTTTCATTGCGTCCATCAAGAAAAAATAAAACCGCGAAAGTAATGTGAGGGGTGACTGTTCGTTGCGTCCAAAAAAAGAAAACCGCTAAAGTAACGCGAGACCAACGGATGCATAAAAAAGTTGCACTTTTGCCCGAGAGCCTTCGTCAATTACGAAAGCAAATTAGTACAAAGCTATACGGAGTAAGGACAGTAGTTTTATCGAATTTATAAACTTGGACACATTCACTTACTAACTGAATTAACAAGCATGGTGTGAGCATGCACAAGCAAACATGAATAGATAACATTCGATGACCGCGCACAACCGCGGTCAAAACGCTAGCGTAAGCAAGCATGCCAGCAGCAGCGACCGAAGGTTCGTGCAGCGTATCGCTTGACTGGAAACTGAGCGGTGAAAGCACAGCCCGTATAAAGGTAAGAGCCGTGTGGAGATCGCTTTCAAGATATGGTGCGCGCGAGAGCCCGAAGCCGGGCAAAGTACAAGTACGTAGTTGGTGGCAGAGTAGAAGCCACGCCCCTCCCTCCCGCGCTGCCTTCCGGCTTTCCTCCTTTCACATGGGAGATTGAGTCACCAGCTCCCTTTGCGCCCGGTCGCAAGATATGCATTTGGTGCCGCAGCTAAACGTCGCCTCCGCTCCCTCCCTCCCATCCCCCCATGACCTTTCGCACGACGGAAGACTTCGCGTTTGCTCTCCACCGTGCGTTCGCTCTCCGTGGAAGCGCGCGTCCATCACACACTTTCACTCGCACATTTCACTCGTTCATTAGAATTGGGTGCATCACTGCACTTTTTAGACAACTTTAATTTCGGTATTCGATTGTAATGCGAGGATCAACTTCAGGTAGCAAAAATCAGGAAAAAAACTCGTGTTACAATCGAGTATATACGGTATCTGTGCACGCCGATTGGAAGGCAGCACCAACTACTCAATCATGGACATGTATGGCCACTCCTGTAAGATACGAACAGTTTAAGCATCACAATTCCTCTTCACACAAGACATTAATCTAGATCTCAATCCCTACCAACTTGCTCAGCTCTCTGTCATTTTAAATATTACTTAACAGCTTGAGATGAAACACCAGTAAAACTCCATTGGTATGTAGCCAACTCTTTCGTTTTCCTGCATTGTGCATCGCATATGCGCAGTCTAAGGGCCATATTTTATAGCAGCCCATTTCATTTCCCATTCCGTTTACCACTTTGTCATTACCTCGGATGCCACTGCGCTGCCACCACTGGCAGTGTCTGAAACTTGGCACAGTGAATGGTGAGAGAAGAAGAACAGATAATGTAGTGGACTGTCACAAGATACATTCTCAAGTGCAAAGCCCACACAGCTTAGATTGTTCTTGACTGTTACATTGTCCTGGTTCCTACAAGTCTATGAAAGTCCCTTCTTGTGGTCTCATTAGAGACATATCAAGGCGGTTCTACTGTACACACCACCTGCGACATGAATTATGCTAGAAGTTAGCCTTAGACAAATATGGAACATAAGTTGCCAATGATATGAATCAGGCAGTGTGATATTTACAGCCTGCAGATCAGAAACGCGAAAGCTTTAAGCACATAACACGTTGCAAACAATGATGCTTCGTGAAACTAGAAGCATCCACTGTCCATGCAACGTACGAGCAGAGTGATAACTCACCCCATGCCGTATGTGACATGACGGCAAAGGTCAAGGATGTTGGCCGACAGCAGTCTGAGGTTGTGCATCACCTTCAGCTGAGAGCCTGCAAGACGTCAGCAACCAATGCAGAAAAAAAGAATGTGTGAGACATGTGTGTACAAATAAGAAATCAGCAGACTTGAGCGACTGACTCCAGCTCTGACATCATTGACTGCGAGAGCAGCATGCTCTCCCTACTGCCTGCCACAACTTCTTGAAACACATGCACAGACACCACCGCTCTCAGAGCCTGCATGACACACAAAGCCCCACACAAACTGCCAAGCGCGAATAGTGCGTCATAGCTCGGTGGCTAGCAGATCCGACTCGCACCTTGCCGCAGGAGCATGAGATCAATTTTCAGTGGTGGTTTTGTTCTGTTAGCCATATGGCGAGGGTAGAGAAGGTGGCCTGACGACAAAGGCTTGGCAACAACGGTGTCACAGAAAGTACGAAAGAATAGACACAGCCAACCCAGTTTCCAGCCCTCAACTGTTGTCGCAGTAAATTTGAAGCGCACCTTCTTTAGCAGAACTTCTGAGACCAACACATGGGCCTCCATCAGTCATGTCGCTCAACTCAATTAAATTGTGGTAGTCGACGTTCCAAAACTGCACAGTGGGCTATGAGGAACGCCACAGTGGAAGACTCGGAATTAATTTTGGCCCCAAGATTTCCTTAACGTGTGCCCAAAGCACAGTACAAGAGCACTTTTGCATCATCTCCCCGTCATCCATCAGAATACTGCCACGGTGGCAGGGAATCAAACTTTCAACCTCAGCAGCAGCAGAACGCCACAGCCATTGCAGCAGGCGGCCATTTCAGTCTGCCGATCTTTCACTGACACCTCACATCTGTTGACAAGATGATGTGGCCATATTTTAGCCACAATAGTCTTATTCTGAATTGCAAGGGCTCGTTAAATTAAGTTTCTGCTGTCTCCCATTCTGGATCGTCAAGTGAAGTTTTGAAGTTCGCAGAGCAGCTTGGCAGTAGCTTACCCAAGTGAATGGTAAAACTCTCGGAAGGCCGAGGAGGAGGCGGTGTCCAATTCTGCACATCGTGCCCTGCCAGCGACTTCGATGCTGCTCGCAACCGTTCCCTGCAATGAAAAAACAGCTGTGTTCAGACGAGCACACGGATATGTTCAGACAAGCAGAAAATTGAACACATTGGTTTTTGATTCATGGTTGGGAGCAGCGCAAGGAACGATGACGAAGAAAACGAGATGACAAACACGGCGAAGGTGCCATGTTTGTCCCTTTGCACTGCCCTCAATCATGAATATATTGCTTAAATCTGGATAGATGTCATAAAAGGTCTGGAAATGATTCCGATTTATTCTGGTGTTCGGGCTAGCCACAGGCAACAATTTATTCCAACATCACTGTGTGCTTGCACTGCTCTGTTATCACTTTTGGCAAACGGTGCAGACCTATATATGCCTGGTTCTGCACATTTTGGCTTCTAGGCAGTGTTACTTCTTGTGCGGTAATAGAAAACTGCGCAGATTGGGATGATGATGGTGCCAGCAGAAACATCAAATCAACAACAACGCAGCAGACCTAGCAATGACGGACACACTCGCGTAACAGACCAGAAGTAACGCATGTGCTAACTATGTATATACAGTGTAGACCGCTTATAACGTAAGTCGACAGAGTCACGAATATCTGCACTATAAGCGGTACCGCACTATAACCAAAACAACGAGTTTCAAGCCCTGTACGTATGAAAAACATGTAGACCAAGCATGTAGACACGCTTTGTACTATAGCGCGCACATCGCGATTACGTTTTCACCAGTTAGTTGGCGAAAACATAATAGCGATGTAGCCGGTGCTCTTCAAGCTCGACAGTTTTACACCGAGTCAAAACGAAACAACTGTTTGCCGCAACCGCTGTGGAAAAAACCGTGACCGCTATCGACACGATTATGAACGGCGACTTTGCGGTGCTGAAGGCACGCGCCCGAAGCACGCACCGAGTCTGGACGAATTAACTACCATTCACTGCAACAACTGCAGTCGAAACCACGGTTGCTATCTATGTGATCATCGATAGCGACTACGCAGTTCTTTAGGCACGCGGCCGATGCGCGTACCAAGTAAAAATGAAACTACTGTTCGCCGCAACCACTGCGGAGAAAACCGCGGCCGCTATCGACGCGACCGTGGATGATGACTACGCAGTTACGAAAGCCCGCGGCCAACACGGTGTTATGCACGGCGGTAAACGCAAGAGTACAGGCTTTAAAGACACAAATAGGCTCGAAGCGTTCCGCGGTTGCTGTCATTCACGTACGATTTCAACTGATGGCTGTGGCGATGCGGACTCCGCCGCTTCGTTTCGGTTGGACGCTAGCGCCGTTCTTGCTCTTTTGCGTAGCACATTTGCGGCGCTCCGCGCTCACCGAGCTCCGAAAGTAGTCCGAATTAACTGATGTGCGGCCAAATAAGTCCAAATTAACGAGAGTTTGATTGCATTGAATAATGCATACACCGGCCGGCAGCACGCAGCTTGTTGAGAAGCGTGCTCGCTGCCGCCCTTGTCGGCGAGATTTTCCTGCGGAAGCCGCATTATAACCAGTATTTCGTCTCACGCGGCTGCACTGTAAGCAGTATGCGTATACATGGAGTGCTATGGGAAAATTAACGGGAGTCTGAAAAGACCGTACTATATCCGGTCCTGCACTATAAGCGGTTACGTTATAAGTGGTCTATACTGTACAAACATACTGTTGCAAGGTTTTAGTGGATACAGTAACAAACAGCACTGAAGTTCGATGTTTCCTCAGATCCCACGGTCCATAAACTTTTGAAGTTCACTTAAATGGGCACATACACACGATAAACCCTTTAAATGCATTGTTGTTGCAGTTAATATCGTCTCAAACTGCTAGGGAGACACTTTTCGAAAACTTAACTGGAACACCAATGCATTTCATAGCACATTTAACTGCTTGGAAATCCAAAGGTTTTCTCAGATCCCGCAGTTCATAAACTTTTGCGGTTAACTTACATGTGCACATACGCACAAGTCCTTTAAATGCATTGTTGTTCCAGTTAATATTGCCACGTCGTAGTTTAGCAATCAGTGACAAATCAATAACAGTGACAATCTGTTGACAAACGGTACCCGACAAAACGCAAAAAACAATGTACGCGTGATACAGAGGCGTAGCCAGGGCGAGCCCACCGAGCACGTACTGCTCATTTACCACTAACTGGAAGTGTCAATGGAACTACTGCCAGTTGTCTGGGCTAGTTAACTCATCGCTCCAACTAAGACAAAGGCGCAAAGCACAAAATAAAACATGTAGGAGCGTTGTCTGCCAACAGTTTATTTATTTGTAGCATTGAGACAGCAAGTATGCACGCTGCAGCCCGAATCATCTCAATCTCATCCCTGAATAAAGAGCTGTGTAAGTCTTCCTTTTGCCCGAGGCCATGTTCAGATTTCTTTTTCTGTCTTTTGATTAGCGCAAATCCACTGGTCAGCCCCACAGCTCACCAATAAGAGAAAGTTATGCGTGTGTCACGTACGTGTGCAATGCTTTACCAATTTAGTTACAGTAGCACCTGTCCTCCCGTCCAAATTTGGCCGTGGGAGTGTTAGCCAGCGCCTCCTCATGGCCATGGCAGCACAATGCGGAAGATGCGGGTTCGGCTCCCACCAGAGAGATTGTGGTTGTGAAGAGGTGCCATAAGATGTCTTTTACCTCTTTTTGTCTTCCCCTTTTCCTTATCATTTCTACAGTTCATTTAAAATGATTTTCCTTCCTTTTTTAGCGTTATTTTTGCCCTTCAGCATAAAAAATTTCACTACACTGTCTCCTGCATAATGATTTCGAAAAAAAAAAAGAGCGGAAATGTATTCCACGAGTTCAATTGCAACATTTAATTTCCCCTATGCTTTCCTTGGCTTCGTGTGGAAGTAAACCTAAAATGTCTACTACCGATGTCAGCACATAACGAATATGTTCTTCATAACGAATATAATGAAGGTATATTCGTGACAGATACAATTTATATAATGAGGTGACAATCCATTATGATGCACTGTTGTGCACACCACAAAAGCAAAAGCACTGATGAAAATAATGATTTTTTTAAATGTGTCACAAACATCTTGAAATACTTCTGATTGAACCTGCTCAGCACTGCAAATTTGAATAATATGTGTAGGGTGTTTTGGCAAAACGAGTTTCGAGGTAGACATTTGGGTGTTTGCCCTCTGTGTCAGTATGTCACCATGTGGCGGGATGACGTTCTCCATTGTTTACCTCAATGTTTTTGCATCCAGTATATATTTTAAGTGGCTGGTCAGGTGGTTTCCAAGTATGCTAGATATGGAATAGTTATCGTTGTCATATCTGATGTTCCTGTAGAGAGTTCTCACATGGATGCCACGTCCTGCAAACTTGACAAAACTCATTAAACAACCGAAAATTCTTAATCGATTCTGCAGCTGCACTCTTTTAGTGATTCTTGAAAATTCTTAATCCGTCCTACAGCCATATGCTTCTAATGATTATAAAGATGCAAAAACTTCAGTATAACGAAATTTTCAATTAAGAGAATTAATTGGCGCTTGCACCTTGTACCCCTGTCCTCATTTTTCTTTGTGCTGTATACACACGCACTGTTGCCACGCTCTTAGTTTCACAGACACTGCAGTTCCTAGGGAGTGCACAATAATTTTTCGTGATCTCACCCAAACCCACGGCCGCCCTTGGAAATGATGTAGTCCTCGTAGACGGTATGGACCCAGTCACGAAACTCCTTCTTCTGGGTCTGCTTCAGCGAATCTATGCGGCTGTCCCATTGGTCAGATACCCTCTGCGAAAAAAAAAAAAAAGTTCTTGTCACAATTCTTGCCATAAATTACGACAAGAAGTTCTTGTCATAAATTGGGGTCAAACTAAGAACACCACAGTTGTAATGCGTGCATTCTACTACAGCTCCACAAGTGCGGTGAATTGCCTACAAAAAAATAAGGGAGTTGTTTTCCAATGTCGTTTTAATATTTGAAAAGGTGGTTTGTAATAGGCTATGTTAAAGTTAAGTGTCACGAGATATGAAATCCATTCTTTAGTGAGGTATATAAGACCTCAGGCCACAGGAATGGGAAGTGTAATTGACCACATATTCGCAAGATGCACACAAAATTTTAAATTGAGGGATCTGTATCGTATCGTACATCAGCATAAAACCTCCCATGCTCACTGTCTTAAAACAGTTTGCAGGGTTATGTTGCACCAACAGGGTTCAACGGGATTTACATGGAGCACGCTCCGTCCCCTGGGCAGTTCATTCCTTAAGAAAGCAGGTGATAACAGATGGGTAACCAGTGACAGCATTGGTTTGAACCAAAATCCCCCCAAGGCCATCCCTAAGACCCCCGCAATCATCCCTAAGGTCTCAAGTCAGGTCACAATAAATGTGTACAAACTTCAGATATGTGTCACAATGCACCATAATGCTGAAATGCTAGTTGATCAGTCATCAGAGATGAATTTTGCAACATAAAAAAAAAGGGGGGGGGGGGGGGGGCCCTAACTGCAACACATAAGGGTGTACAAAGTTGACTTACTTGAGTTTCTTCAAAGTGTCTCGCTGCAATGTCATTTATGTCGCGATCAGTGAGGCCAAGCCCAACTTGCTGCACACAGCGTTCCATTTCCTGCGTCTGCCTTTAGTGAGGAAAAGAAGGAATCGCTAGGTCACTACCTGCCAAGCTCACAACTGTCTTGAAAGTTGTAATGGCTTTTTTGTGGGCTAATTGGTTTTGGGTGATGGTGAGCGTCTTGCAATGCGAAAATACGAGGGGTTATAGATGAGCAGGTGATATGTACGGGTGCTGATGTGCATCACATTCTTGTTCAATCCCCTCATCCAAACCTGCCAACCTGTGAACACCAAAAATTTTTAAATTCCTGCCCACAAGATGAGAAACAGGTGGAAAAAAAAAGGGGGGGGGGGGGGGGGCATAGCAAGCATTTTTATTTTTTTATTTGCTCTGAGCATACATCTTTAGTGGGATGCATGCACACTATATTAATGATGATTTCGCTTTACACACATCACACAAGCAGCTGCAAATTTTGAACAGGAGGGACTCGCAAGCAACACATCTTTTTTTAGATAATAGTGCACTTACTAAGCTATTTTTCTATTACCCATTTGGCCTGCTTCATGAGCTTAGCTGAATAATCTTGTTCGAAAGAAGTACCCTTCTGGCATGCGGCGTCTTGGGCTGCCACAAGAGGGCACCACAGGTACCACCACACTTTTTTTTTTAACGACTACAGTCTCATATTTCAACAGCGTATTTCGCGTAAAACATGATGCAACATTCGTGATATCATAGAATGACCCCAAGTTCATAAGCTTTACGAAAAATTTGGGACTGTTGGCAAGCTTGCTCATCTTTTCGTGCTGCAAGAGGTTCACCACGCCCTGAAAGCTTTTACCAGAGAAGAATGGTTACCTCTTCTGCAAGTGGCTGAGTGTTTGATCACGTTCTCGTACCATGTCGCCAACGGCCAATGCATAGCTGTGCTCCAAGTTGAGCATGGTGTCTAGTGCTGGCGAATGTATGAGCGTGTGGTACATTGTAGGGAACTTGCTGTCTCGGGTCTCCTCCTCTGGGCTTGCATAGCATAGGTGCTCCTGCAGTGTTGCAAAAGGGAGAGCCGCACATAATTTTTCAAACTAACCAATGCAGTTTACAGAATGCGACTGCAACGTACTTTGAAAAATACTCAGTTAAAAGCACTATGAAATGGCTTGACGTTTCATATGAGCATCGTTTTCATATGCAAATAGAAATTATGAATCAGAGTAAAGAGATTGAGCTTTATTTCTGTCTTTATGGCTATGCTTTGGTCCCCTGCCCAAAACTGAAGCTATGCGGCTGTGGTTATGTTCCCAATGTCAGCTGGCCTGTGTAAGTGCTCTTGAAGGCTTAAAAGAAGAAAGATACAACCAATCGTTCCAGATGACTGTGGTAAAAGGCTGGTAGGTTGATAGGCACGAAACGTCTATAATGAGTGCTGTTGGCTGCATACACCCAGAATGCAATACCTTTCAAAGAGGTATGGAAACTGTTTTCAAGCCTCTCTGATCCACAGTCTTCTAAGAAATTAACTATATGCTATTTTTTTTTTGTTCGGTGGCATTTCTGTTGTGCTCACACAGCCTACACACAGAACTTCATAAATATATACTGCATAAAGAAAGAAGTCAAACAGGCAGATATACGATCGGAACCACATAAAGTGTGCCGTACTCACGCTTCTGCAGGCAAAAGGAAATCTAGCTCAATTATGTCTTTCTTTCGAGATTACTCTGTACGGCCACCCAACCGCAGCCCACAGAGACCTCGTTTTTATATTCGCTAATGCCACCCACCTCTTTGAAGTCCCGCGACCAGCGCGCCGCTAGAGTCGCGACGTCGCCGTCCTTGCGGAACTTTTCGATCGCCGCCGTCGCTCCTTCATCGTAGAATAGCTCGGTTTCCCGGGAAACGAAGTCGCTCAGGCTCTTCGTCAAATCTGCAGCAACGCCGCTACTTTTAGATCGAAATGACTGGATCCCATATGAGAACTCGCATTGCGCACAGCGCTAGATCAGAGGACAACGCGCTCACCGTCTTCAACGTAGCAGGGAAGCTTCTCTTCCTGCATGACTCGGAAGACGATCTCCTTCAAGGGAAGCTCGTTGGGGATGCGGATCGCGCGCTGCACTTTAAAATCTCGCTTCGCATAGGACGCGCACCAGACGAAGTCTCGCTCGGTTGTTGCCGGAGCGGCGGTCATCGTGCACGGTTGTCCTTGCAGGCTCTACGGGAAGACAGCTGTTCCACCGGAATATGGACTGTTATCTGTGCGCGGCGATTTTCGAAAGGCTTTTTTTTTTTTTACATTTCAGTAAGTCGCGAGAGTAGTTTGCACTCCTACTTTCTGTCGGCATCGGCGCTTCCGAAACCACGCCTTCTTGACTTGTGGATCGGATTGGATTTCTATCCGCCCATTCGACCATTGTGGGGCGACGCGTATTGCGTGTTTCTGCTTATTTTGACAGAAGAGGTTCACGTAACACATTTTTTCTTCATGGCACCACGCATTGAAGAAGTTTTAGGCGATGATTAGGCCAGCATAAATAAAAAAGGAACAACAGGAACAGTACTGTCAACATGGTGTCGTTGTTACAAGCTGGATACGGCCGCTATCCTGATTGGTGTCCTCACTAATGTCGATTAAGTTTAGCTCCAAGGCTTAATTAAATAATTGTAATGTCGAATACATAAAAAAAATAGATCAGTGGCGCTACGTAGTCATTCATTGTTGTAGTAAGCATCGCAGTAGACGCGTAGATAGCGATTGTGAAGAAAATAATCTATTTGAACGCACTTAGGTTTAAAACTAACAACCAAGTGAATGGATGCTTTAGCGGCCCACCTACATACAGAAAAATAAATGCTCGCTGATCAGCATAGTCTGCAGTGTGCCTTCACAACCTTCAAAACACTGAATCATTTGCCCTTGCAATTACTTACGAATCTAACGAAATAAGTTTCCATGCAATATTGATATTTTGACACAATTCATTCACCTGTCTTTTACATTATCACAATACAGACACGCAGTCCTCTAGTCGCTACAGCATGTCATTAATTAGTATGAAACACACACTTCAGTTAGAACAGGAGTAGGTTTTCAAACCAACTGTTTTCATTGTGATAAATGCTTCTACACAACTATAGTGATTAATAGATTACATAAGTTGCTTTAAGCGGGAAGAAGGCTTTGTGCTTGCCATTAGTACACACAAGCTGTACTCTGAACTCCCACATTTTTTTCGACAGCCAACATGGTACTGATCATCCAAATTGCAGTAAGCCAGTGGCACATACAGTGCGGTCAGCTATTAAAGAGGGTGCTCTAATGTGTGGCTCTCAATTTGCTGACACAGCTGCAAGTGCCAGCTGAAGCTGTGTCAATGCATTGCACAGGTGCATATATAAGTGCCAGCACTACTGATGATAAGTCATCTGCCGCAAAGCCCGGCACTTCCATCCCATGTGCTGTGCATACGTGTTCCCTTTAACAGTGGGCCAGTCTGTACAAAGTCCAGGAGGCTCTAAGCACAACTGTACAATAGTCTATTGCTAGTCTTCAAAAAGCATCAAAAATGTATGGTGTCTGGGTCCCGGTAAACTTTGACGTCAGGAGTACATCCCATGCACATGTGGCAACTAGATATGGATCTTGCAAAACGAAAAAAAAAAAAATGAAACAAAAAAATAGCATGCACAGTATGTTGACAAGAGAAATATTTACATGCTTCCCTTTTTATTTTAATAAAATATTTATTCACATAGTCGATAACAGACAGACCATCACAGCTCAAGTGGCTATGAAAAATGGACATAGTCAACACCTTCAATAAGATTTAATGAAGACAGGTTAGCTTCAAAAGAGCCATTGGTCAGGTCCTGAAAATGAAATAAGTACGCTGAGCTTGTGAAAAATAACAGCCGTATTCAATAGTAAACACTTACCAATTTCATGCATATAATTAATGGTGGAGTAGCATCCTTATAGTGAATGATGGGTACCCTCGGTTTTGGCACTTCCTGCAATAGAGGAAAAAGGTACTGTCGGCATAAATTCAAATGCAAACACATCACAAACAACTAGGATTCATTGCTGCGGTTTTACGTTTGCTTGCATTTGTAACTGTGGCTTAACTCAGGCTTCGAAGTGGAAACCCATGAGCAAAGGCATAGAGACCACAGGCTAGTGAAAAAACTGAATTTGTTCTCAATTCAAACGCACAGAACAAATATTCACAAGTGCACTGGAAAGTTTGCAATGCCAAGTTTGGACTGCAGTCCTCAATTTCAAGTTATATTGATTGGCGTAGAAGAAAATCAGTTTTATTACGGAATCCCTGATCTGTATATTTTTGCCTAGGGGAGTACATCTGAAACTATCTCGTGCCTATATATGGAGTACACAGCAAAATGCACATTGCGCTCTCATTGTAATCATCATGGGCAGCAAGCATGCTGGTCAGCGAAACAGAAATTCTGATCTGCTTTTTTTTTTCTGCTTGCATTTCGATTTATGCTGATAGTACACTTTTTGCCAAAAGTTTCCAAGACACTCCGTGTGTGACAAGCACTGTCTAGATGTCCGGTCATGCAAACAGTGGCTTTGCAAGTTTTGAGAAAGGCTGCTACCATCACAACAAAGCACTTCTATTGACACCACAAGCTCAACAAAACAAGCAAAGTACCTCAGATTCTTCATGGATGTATACCCCTCTTGAGATTTTCTTCTCATCGACATCGCAAAATGCAGATACCTGGGGAGGGCAAAAGTGGAATGTGCCTCAAAAAATACATGGAACAAAGCGCCAAACATTGGAACGCAGTTTCACCTTTTTTCGGTTCGCAATGTCCAGGCTCCTGTAAAACCTGCGACCCTGCTTCCCGGCATTCCAGATGGTAAACTTTGGCCAATGTGCCAATACATGGTGTTTCAACCTGGCAAGCCGCAGGTCCCAAATGGTAGATCTGAAATGAGTTAAAGATTGTGTGCTAAGTCCCTGCAAACAAAGATAGAAACAGTTCATTCTCACTAAAGGACACAAAGGATAGACGTGTCTGCAAATGCTTTAGATTTAAGCGCCCTACTCCGCTATTGTGAATGTCGACTGTTGCAAGTGGTAACGGTAGATCAGCAAGTCTTTTTCCACCCTGACGACGTTTCCTCCAAGGTCAAGATGCTTGTAAAAGAAGATAAGGTCTTCCGGAGTGCCCTAAAAGAAGGCAAAGAAGAGAGTGTGAAACTCGTAGCAAAATGATGATGCCATTCATGAATGGGCACATGCCCTAAATAGATACCTTTCCAGTTTCATCAAAGCCACCGACAGCATCGAAGACAGCTCTACTGCAGAACCATGTGGGCATGATGACGGTGGGTCCATGAGATGTGTAAACCTAAAAAAATGTTTCGCCACTATATCATAGTTTCAATTTAAAAAATGTTAAAGTCTACAGAACATTCAGTGGCATATATGTTACCTGAACTGTGAGCTTTTGCAGAGGCAAGGTGTTGGCCCATAATGTATAACGTTCTGTCGATCCTTCCGGTAAACGATGATATTGGGAGCCTACAATCTGAAGAAAAAAGATGTTCTTTTTTTTTGCGAAATAAATCTGTCTGTTACGTCAGCAGAAGAAACAAAATAAAACGTAGCATTAGCTTCATTGAACAATTTATTACAAAATGAAAAGTTGAAGCGTCTCTGCTGCAGTGATCGAAGCTCATTTTTTCTTTAGGCTTGTTGTGGCTCCTTATAAAGTCTAAGAAAATAGAAACATACCTGCCAACAGCGTCTACTTTAAATAAACCACGACATAAACGGTGTCTTTAAAGGGTATAACAACGTCGCACCGTGTTGGGTAATTGCTTCGTTGCTTCGTAAAACTGCTCTTGAACACGGGAGGGGTGCATGATGTCATCCTGCACCATGACAAAGAAACAATTCAGTTTGCCAGTCACAGCAGAGGAAGCAAATGAGCACGACATAACGTTGGCAATACCGCGGAGTTCTCAACTCACGATATCCTGGAAACAAAGGTACCGGCCTTTGCTCTGTCGCACGGCGGCATTTTTCGCAAAGCCAACTGCAAATAAATAAAACGCGTCATTCTTAATACGCCCGCCTCATAAATGTGTGTTAACTCACCTCCTCTCGGTTTAGAACCCGGATCACCGGATGAAATGCGGACAAAAAAGCCGCGCGATTCTAGTTTCGGTTTCCACTCTTGCAAAAGCTTGGCAGTGCCGTCCTGAAAAGTTGTTCTTGTTTTAGATCTCTATTATCACTCTCTATCGGGTAGCACTAAAAGCGACTGAACGACTGCAAGAATTACCGTGCTGGAGTCGTCGTAAATTGACACTTCCATGGTACCGGCAAATTCCTGCTGCGCCACAGAGCTCAGGCAGTCGTCGATCCACCGCTCGCCGTTGAAGACTGGAATTATAACCGACTGCGTAGAGAAATCGGTCGCATACCTTAGCCCAACTACGAGGGTAAGATCGTTACACCGGCCTTACCACATCGACGGCAGCGTCTGAGCTGTCTCCTGCCATGTTCAACTCAACAAAATCAAGAAACTTCGCCAACAAACAGCATGCGTATGCGAGTGCGGTCGTCAAAAAAAGACCAGCAAAACTTATTCGCGCTGGATTGACTCGGATAGACTCGGATAGAATCTGCTGTTCTTCGGCTTGGCCCACGTGGTAAGATAGCACGTGTATTTGTTGATCATGGTTGATCTTGATGCTTGCTTTCTAACTGGAGGAATAACTGCTCTTGTCTCCCGTTCTCTACTATGATAAATACAATTAAGTGTCCGAATTATGACAGACGAAACGTTGAGATGTGTTTCTACGTGCTTTCTGGCCTGTGTCCCTGTCGTCGAAGTGAGGAAATTGCTGGTGAGTCGGTGAACCTCTCCAATGACTACATCAAACTTTATTTGCCATGATAGGAGAGAGGTTTTCAGAAAGAGATTTCTAGTCGGCAACGGAAATTGTGAGCATAACATCACGTGGGTGTTTTTACGAATCATCGCATTCGTCATGTGTACAGGACAGGGTGCCGAGCGAACTATTCACAGAGGAATTTCAGGAGCTGCTGGTGGGTTGTACTATTCTCCATCCGACTGCGGCAGCTTTTCCACCGAGAACAGCGTACGTCAGGAACTTTCTGAAGTGCCTTATCAACAAGGTATCGTATGCCGCTGGTGCTTTTCTCGAAACACTAGCTGCGTGATTTCATAAAAAAAAAAATAAAAAAATCCACACACGTGAGTATCCGTCTGTGCTTCGCAGCTTGAAGCGGACAACATCGAAATTGCTGAAAGCCTTTACGTTCACTTCGCCGGGAAACTCGGCAGCGTAAGCGGTGAAGAAGACGCCCCTGGCTTTGTCACCTACACCATTGTGAGTTTTCCGGCAGTTGCTTGTGCTACGTGTGTTTTCCGCGTGTATTCGATCGTAATTGGATATGGTGGATATCATTATGTTCCAGGATGATCGCACAGCGGTGACGTTAAAAGAGCACACTGCTGTTGTAATAAATGGAACGACGGGGCTCAGAACGTGGCAGGTGAGTGTTCATTCTAATTTATGTACTTAATTGAACGTTCTCTTTAGTGGAAGTTCTTTTATCGAGGCAAAACATACTGATCACGTCTGTAGCACATGCATGGGCACGCGCAGGTCCTTTGCTGCGTAAAACTTAACCGAACCCTATAGCTCATTCAACAGCCTTAAATGTTAAATCATCAGGCTCTGTTGTGATGTTGCCATAGTTATAGCCATCTAGATGTTGCTGCTGACTAGATATCGAGTTTATCATCTTTAGTTCTGCTTTTTTTTTTTGTGTGTGTGTGCAATATCGCTGTTCCTCATGTTTTCTTTATAGGCATCGAAGTTGCTGTCAGAATGGTGCCTTGAAAACAGGCATCTCTTGCGCAGCAAGTAAGCTCAGAAACTTGTTCTAATCAGTCTGTTTATATGAAGTGAGCATGGATTTCACTGACTGCAGCGAACTGTTTCACTGCAGGCGCATTGTAGAACTGGGATGTGGTGTTGGATTGACTGGCATGGTCGTCTGCAAGACCTGTTGCCCTCTATCTTACACGTTTACCGACGGTCACGAGGCTGTGCTTCAGTCCGTGGAGGAGAACCTCAGGCGGAACAGTGTCACAGAGTGCCACACAAGTGTCAAAATGCTTCGTTGGGGTGACCATGAAAGCTTCAAGGAACACTGCGCTGCTGACGTAATCCTTGGAGCTGGTAAGTTTGAGCTTGCATGATGAAATTCTTGAAAGCAAAATACATGGCAGAAATCGAGCAACCAGGCGAGGAAGATCGTGCTACGAACCTCTTCGCCATTCATGAACACAGGCTCTAGAGAGCTTTTGGTGTCCTGAAAAAATTTATAACAAATAATGATGCAAATTTTGCAAGGCACGATGGCGACACAATACCTGTACACTATCTACGTTACTGATATTACTCCATAATAGATGTTCAAGTCCATGTCCTCTTTATATATTTGCTAGTTTATATATTTCCTAGTATTTGCTAGAAAACAACAACAAACATGAACATAGTGGCACATAAACAGATAATCACATGTACATGATGTCGAATGTATTACATACATCAACATTAGGTATGGACAATTCATGATTTGCAGGTCAATTTATATGTTAACACAACTAGAAGTATTTTGCTATGTTTGGCTGCGAAGAAAGAAAACCTGCATTAGTGTGCCAATACAGAAGCTTGCGCATTTCGAAACCTTGATTTGCAGCTAATCACAGTTTCATACAATAAATTTTGCTATAAAATACAAGTCCTATTATAAATGTACGTTGTTGGCACATCAGACATGAGGCCGCGAGCTTTTCAAGCTTTCATGCTTACTGCTGTTGCAGCACATGCAAAGCTGTCCGTACAGGTGCCTGAAATCTCTGTAGGTGTCCGATGTATTCGCGGTGACTATCCTATAGTAAGTGTTCCTGGTGTGCAGCCCCACATCCACTACTGACTATAGCCTAGTGCTTTGTAAGCTTGCGTTGTGTTTTGCCATGCACACCACGCTCTCCTCAATGCTCAAGCTGTTCGTGCAACTTGCCAACTTTTGCAGACCTGGTGTTTGACCCAGCGGTCGTGCCAGCCCTCGTTTCGACCTCTTGCCGCACTGCTGGCACATGGCGGTACGGCGTACATCGCATCGACTGTTCGAAATTGCGAAACCCGTGCTTTGTTCCTCAGTAAATTAGGTAGGTTGCTTTTCAGTGGCAGCTCTAGTTAACTAATGCCGCTGCCTTTCAAAGTAGGCAATAAAGGTTACACCACCGCAGACCACCTTATGAAGCCAAGAAAAGTATGGCAGAAATTGAACTGTGGGTTTTAATTGAATTGTAGAAATAGTGTAAGGAAAAGGGGAATGAAAGTGGATGAGTGTTGCAAGAGGAGAGTGTTACAGGGAATAACATCTTCACCATAACCTCATTCACGTTTGTGCGAAATCTTGCCAATTGTTTATTTCATTTTGCTGTTTATCGGAAATATTGTTTGTATAAGTTTCTGACATGTGCATCATATGCAAGTATGCTTTGTCTGTACGTGAGCCATATACAATGCATAGGAGATATTCTTTTTTGTTGCAACTACCATTATGCCGGTGTGTGTATAGGGTGGCCAGGTCCTCTCAAGCTGTTTGATCAGCTTTTTTTCTGGTCTCCCGCAACATTGTTGCAAGATAAACTCAATTCAAAGTGATGAAAAGACAAAAAACCACAGTTCATTTCTCATATGGTTTCATTGTCTGTTGGCTTCATATTGTGACTAAGAAAGATCAGGCTCCTCGGTTTCATTTCTTTTCGTTCATGGCAGCGCACCTTGCGTTTCTTTCACCATGCTAATTTTGTTGTACACGGACACATGAGCGGTAGACGGCCACCATCGCCACTACCACACCAGCCATTATCATCAACCGGATAGCTAGGCACGAGTGCATGTGCTCTAAAGTGACCAGATGAGCACATAGCTAAATAGAGTATAATCTCGGTGGTATGAATCTCTCGGTACGGCAAAAAAATTTGTATAATCCGAAATTCGCATCACCCAAACAATCTTTTACTTCACTTCACTAACCTGACACTAGGTGACACTATACAACGCCATCGTGTCGCTCGCTCTTCGTCCCAGTTTCGCCCGAAAACTGGGACTGTTTTGTTCATCGCAACTTGAGTGTATTGGGAGTAAATCTTGAGCAATAGTTGTATTTCTGTATGAAAGCATGAGGTGTGCGTTACTGTAAAGGATTTTTTTTCCCTCTCTTTTGGTCACGGAAAACGGGTGCGTGTTACAATCGAGGGCACGTTAGAATCGAGTAAATAGGGTGTTTCTTTTTCGAATTTTTGTGCTGAACCTGCATATTACGAAATCCTCTTTATAACAAAGTTTTTCAGGAATTTGTCAATTTCGTTATATCCAGGTTTAACTGTATATTGTATGAAGGACTTGATGAAGCTCATGCAGCTGTTAAGGATGCTACATAGTGAAAGGCAGCTCTTGCATCTTACCAGGATTTGTGTTAAGAGGACTTGTGGGGGGGGGGGGGGGCTTCGATTCACTCACTCTCTCCTAACTCCATCTAGCTCACTCTACCTACCCTTTTCAATCGTTCATCCGGGCAGTGAAACAAGCACATGCATGCCACTAATATGAATGTTCAACTGGTAACCAGCAGCCTCGGCAAACAACCTGCGGTGCTGGTTGAAAACCAGACAGTTGTCTGCCATACATGACATTCTGCTTTTGAGCAAACAGTCATGGAATTGAATCTCACCCTGGAATGGCCACATCCAATTTTAAAGAACTCCAGATGGTCAAAATTAATCTGGAGCCTTTCACTACAGTGCAGTTTTCTATTTAGCCCATGATAGTTCTGCGACATTAAACCCCTAGTAATTATTAGAGAGCTTCATCCTGTCCAAAAACATGTTTGTGGACAGTCGTATGGTCAGCGTAAGCATATTGCGTTTGTGGAACATTGTCCATAAACATAAATTATTATAAATTTTGAACACAGGAGGCCAGTGTACGCAGGACTAGTGGTGCCGCCTCGTGGCACTGACATCACCCAGAGCCCACGGAACTATAATTGCAACCACAATGTTGTACTTATCTAAAAGCATTGGTAGCAGCAATCTTTAGCATAATATTGGATTTACTTTTTTCCTCGTACGAGGACAATGACACAACACAAAATTATTTCTCAGGCACTGTGGTTGATGAAAGTGTCACAACCTAGCCCTGCCAACACTGCTACTTCTATTGCAGTCTCTGATGTTCCATGAACTGTAATAGGTTCAACGGGAAACTAGAACTGTATAATGTCATGTAGGCAATTTGTTTGTAGGACAAAGGTGAAAGATTCTCGGCACACTTTTGCAAAGCAAACTTTTGCTTTGTCCCGACTTCATATACATGCCATGTGGCAGTTGCTGTAACCGTGAAAGGCCCGGGTGAAAAATGTTCAACTGGTCTCCTTGAAATGTCCAATTTCCACTTGTAACCAGTTGGAACCGCGGAAACCAGATGTCCAATCTTGGCAATTGGACATAGATCAATCACAACTGCGGTGGGAAATAAATTGCTGCTGCAGCGTTAGTTTGAACCTAAGGCACAGTACTAGATATATTATGAAATGCAGTAATCATTACCAGATAACTTTCTAAATTTCTAGAAATTGCTTAACAGTGACAATTTGCTATGTGTGCCTCATAAAAGAAATTTTCTTTCCTCTCCTCTTGTCCTTTCTGTTTCAGCAGATGAGGCATTGCTGCAGTATGAGCCATGCACAGCTCCGCGAGAGAAGATTTTCTTCTACGATCGCTCGTGTCCAGTTGAAATAGACAAGGTCACAGCGTGCCCTAGGTGACAGAAATATAAACACTGTATTAGATTACATATTTTTTGACGAAGCACTGCATTTTCTGCAACCTTTTCTCGGGTGATATACCACATGCAGTCAAGTGTTTAATAATTACGGGTGTGGTTAATGAATGTGCCGAGAGAGAGAAAAGATAATTTGTTGAAGTGTTTGGGTTATCAGAGGCCAGGGACTCGCTGTCAAATTTTATCAAAGCCGACTCAGTGAAATCTGGCCTATCCCCTTGGCCCTTCGGGGTGGTGGCTGAGCTTAGCTTCGATCACTTGCTGAACGAGTTGAAAAAAAAAAAAAAAAAAAAAACATGGCTAGGGAGGAGGGTAACTCGTAATCGTCCTTAGCTCTCTTAATATGAGACGCTTCACTTAAATTGTGACGCGAATGTTTTACTGTAGCTGTACCCTACGTGTCTACAAGATTTGTCCAAACCGTTTCAGGGACCCTTTAAGCATGCCGCAATTGGTAGCATGAAATTGTTTTATTAACTGTTGTATTCAGAGCATGGGTTTTGAATATTATGATCAAGTGCCTTTCCTAGAATGGCGATTCTGGGTAAAAAAATAAACATGCCTTATTTATAGAAATACAGTAAATCTAATATCGTTATTGCTGTCAAACTGAGGTCTTTATTGCATGAGTGAAAGTGCAAGTGTTCCCAATAGAAAGATGCTAGGTTCAGCTATCATGCATTGACTATCCTTTCAACTATTAAGCCTAAACTGTTCTCTTCATAAAAATTTGTATGAATTACATATATGACAAAACTTGCTCATCAGGGTGCAGTTAGTTTGCTTTTGACTAACGTTGAAATAAGCTACACTTGTGAGCTCATCTCAGCTAAGGCAGTTGAGTTTGGGCGCTTAATTTATTTTTTTATGTGATTTGCATTGGTTTTACTCTTCAGACAGTAATTTTTCTAAGTAGTACCGACTTTTGAGCTAATTGCTTTGATACAGTTATAGGTAACATAGCACTTCAGTTACACAGACAGGCAATACAACCAGATGTGTGCTAGTAATATTTATTATGTACATGTGCTTTGAAGAAAATCCTACTTTTTAGATCAAGCTTCCTTAGATATATATGTATATATATATATATATATATACATACATATTTTCTTTCGGTAAAAACTGTGTGTGCAATGTATTTTTTTTAATCGGAACATGTGTAATAGCTCGACTCAATAAAATAAAAATTAAAATTTTTTGCATGTACTATTTGGAGTGATTTCACCACATACAGGTTTTAAGGCTTGGTGACAAATTTTAAAGGGCACAGAATAAAAACAGCTAGTTAGCTTATGGTAGGTGTATATGGCAGTCTACTCGTTTAATATTGTGTGTTATGCCATTTACAGGAACTCTGAACAAGTTTAGACGATTAGATTGTTCCTCAAAAACTCTATTTGGACATTTACCATGGAAAAGTGACAATTATTAATGAAAAGACTAGACTTACCTATGTGAAAGTCATGCCACGACCTTAGATACAGCCGTGATGCCATGGAGTTCCCTATCCTTTCGCACAATTGGGGCTTTTTTGTGTGCCGATAAATCTTGTAAATGTTACCTGCTTAAGTTTTTGTTTACATTTGAATGTTGTGGCCTTTCTTTCAGTTGTTAGTAGATGGTTAATTAGCCTTGAGATGTCGAGAGAAGTCGGTTAATTAGCCTGCGACGAGAGGCTAATGCAGCAATTTCAGGGTGGTGTTGCCACATGTCTTTCGTTTACACAACCTTCCTAGTTTACCAAGCCTCCACTGGCGGCAAGACTGACCTGTTTGCAATTCAAAAAGTTTATTCTATCAAACTGGCATAACTTCATGTATGGGCTTCAAAAGGACGTGCAATGCTTTAAGCATGCAGGTTGCTGAACACTGCTTTCATGTGAAGCACCTTGGTTCACACAGAATTTGCCCACATTTCCAGTCAAATCATTCTGTATTCCAGACAAAGTGGTACTGGTTTTGAAACATCAGTAAACTCTGCCACATAAAACAAGCCTTGATGCTCGAGTACAGCTTCCTGCACACCAAGACGGAGGAACACCGAGAAATAACGCCAGGGCTTTACTCAGATTACTTTAATGAGCACCGACGGATGTCCACTTCAGATGAGCGTAATTGGACTGCAAACAATATGTCAGCAGGCAGAAGATGGTCCACTCTCAAAGGGGTCATTCAATTTGTACAATGCCATTTATTATCACTGAGATATGGCATAAAGGCCTGCAAACTAATTTTTCATGTAGAAATGTACACTTACGAAGTACTTGTTTGCGATAAAGGTGAAGTAATGTTCCAATTAATTGGCTGTATTACCGATTACCTGTTCCCTTTAACAATGGGCGATACTGTACACTTCAGGTATTCGTTAGTAAACTACAAATAGAATGTAAGCACGTACAAATATAAAAACATAACTAGCACTTTCTTTAGTGGGTAAAAAAAAATGTACATGGGAAACAAATTGTAACAGCACAACAGTGTCTTACTGCAAATGGCACACACGCAAAACAAAACAATAATAAACAGCATCATCGCTCCAAATGCAATAACACTTCTCACTATCCATGGCTGAGGTGCAACAGTCACTTTTGTACACGCTCATAGACTCGAAAATGGTAAGTGATGTCGCCTTCCTGCTGGGGTTCCTCAGGCACGCCATCCTCTTTGACCAGCCGGAACTTGCTGGCGTCAAATTCCGGGAAGAAGACGTCGCACTCGAACTCATTGTCAATTTCGGTCAGGTATATACGGGCACAGTGGGGACTGTCAAGCAGCTCACGATAGAGCTGAGCTCCTCCAATCACAAACACCTTGTCCACCTGAAAAAAAAAAATTAATTGTAAGGTTTTACGTGTCAAAACCATGATCTGATTAGATGGCAAGCTGTAATGGGGGACTCATGATTAATTTGACCACCTGTAGTCTCAACGTGCACCTAAATCTAAGTATGAGCAGTTTTTGCATTTTACCCCCATTGAAATGTGGCTGCTGCAGCTGGGATGTAAACCACGACCTCGAGCTTGGCAACTTGAAGAAACATAAACAAAAGTGAACTGGTGACGTTGAATACTGATTCCAGTGGTCGATATGAAAAGGGTTTGTTTTCTCTGTAGCAGAAGATTTGTTTTTCTAGCCCGTCAATTCAGAGTGGTTCTGTATTTTCCAACTGGTTGGTTCAGATCAACTAGCATACCTGCTAACTTGCGAACCCCCCTTTACAATTAATAAAAATCCCAGGACATAAGAAGGAAGGGGGGGGGGGGGGGGGGCGATACTATGCATTTTTATTCGGTTTTGCCGTAATCCCACACCTTTAATGGGATATAAATGCTCTTTATTAACAATTATTTCCTCCAGACACTGCGCACAAGCAGCTACAAACTTGAAGCAGCAGCGACTTTCTCAACGAACTGCACTGTAGCCCAATTCAAATGCTTCAAAAACTTGTCCGAATAAGCTAGCTTTAAGCAAGTTTATTGGCACATGGCATCTTACATTGTGACAAGGTCAGTGCCGGTGCCATCCCAATTTCTTTCGTGCATGCTTTTTTTTTTTCTCCCCCTTCTATGTTGTGCTGGATCCATTTGGAACGAATAGTAAGGATGACACCAGTTTGGAGATATTAAGTACCGAACTTTGTGGAGAAATGCATTGGCATTCCAGTTACTTTTGTGCTTCAATGCATGAAATCATGTTTTGTTGAGAAAGCAAGTGGAACGACTGCATTTTTACGGCAAGTTTTACAAAGCATATCTCATTCTCTGCATTCTCACCCGCGAGAATTTGTAAACGGATATATGGTAATCGGGGAAAACACGGGAATGCGGGAGATGGAAATTCAAGACGATGAGCAACACGAGAACAAGGTGAGAGCAGGAGCGCTCCTGCTCTCATCTTGTTCTCGTGTTGCTCATAAGGTAATCAGGGATTTTTTGTTAATTAGTTGATTATGCATTTCAATTTTTGGTTAAAGTAATGTCCGCCTTTTCGAGTAGACCAGCTTATAGACTAGAATTGTGCTATGTGCCACAGGCAATTTTTAACAATTTTTGAAAGTGTTCACTGAAACAGCCTGTATATCCACCCTTCATCTGGACTTGTATATCAGAAGCACTAAGTGGTGGTGACAGTTTTCAATTAAAATTAATTTTTACATGAACATTCCCAGCAAGGGTTCAAGGAACCTCTCTCTGGTGGTGTATAAAGACATCCAATCGCCAACCAAATTCATATCTGTGGATAAACAAATTACTACATTACCTTGCCTTCAGTATTCCATGCAGTAATAATTTACTGCTACTGGTCATATTTGAACGAAGCTACAATACCAAGGAAAAGTTTTAAAAGTGGTGCAGCACTTGCCTTCCCAGCATTGACGAGCGTCTGCAAAATCTGCACAGCATCTGGAAAGCTGGACGCCACGTGGTGTCCCTCTGGAACCTCGGTCAGTGTCTTGCTCACCACAACGTTTATCCTGTTGCAAACAAGCACAATGTAGCGAGACATCCACCCGGCGACCAGTTTTAAGCATATGAAAACTATTACGGGCAGCTTCATTCAGAGCGGATGGCACCTAACCTAACCAACTAGTCCAAGCCAACACATTTCTGAACTAAACCAATCTAAATGCAGCGACTGAGGTGTGACAGTACTTGGTCATGTGCCTTAATAGGAATGAGCGCCACAGAATATTAAAACCAATGTTTCATCACTGAAACACTGTACCATAAGTGAAAACGAATGTATTTTGTTCACAGTATGTAAATGCTAGAACACAACCTATCTGCTTTTGAATACTAGTTGCACTGTGGCATCCCAATGTTTGGTCTTTTATAATTGCAACTGCACGCTGGGATGCTGAAACGAGCACACCACCCTGTGATACCATACTACTATTACTGCAGTTGGTTACTGCCATTACAATTTGTAGGTACAACAGCTATGGCTACTACTACCGCTACTACAGTTACTATTACTGCAGCTATAATTACTACTACTATTTGCTACCGCTGGTTATTACTACTGCAGCAGCTAATTGCTACTAGTTCCTAGAACCACTATGGCTAGTCAATATTACTTTAGCTAGTTACTACTAGTAGTTTCTGTTACTGCAGACAAGTACAGTACTTACGGCTAGTTACTACTGCAGGTAATTAATACGACCAATTACTACAACTGCAGTGGGTAGTTTATAATTATTGCAACCATAGTTATACTACTGCTGCAGCAACTACTGGCGACAGTGAATTCTACACTCAAGTTACCCTGCCGAAGCATTTGACTAAAGCGTCGCCGCTACCTGTCGCTCAGTGGCCGGAACTTCGACGGCAGGGACTCCCACGTGAGGCGTCCCATGACGACGGCGTTCTGCTTTCCCTCAGTCGCGTCTTTCGTGAGTCGCGAGAAGTAGGCCATTTCTTTCTTGAGCCTCCACGGCAGGGCCTTCTTGAAGCCGATCCCCCGGTTACGGCACATAGCGACGATGGCGAAGCACGACACCGCGTTCTTTGCGCAGCTCGGACACATCGTATCAGACGGACGTGGGCACCTGTTGAGAATGGCGCGCTTTGAGCGACTTCACCACCTTCCGTCGGAGTCCGTTATCGTGGCTGGATGACTTTTAGCAGTCGCCGCTACTGCTGTCGCAATCGACGGCGAGCAATCGGACACTTCAAACCGCGAAATGATTATGGCGGGAAAAAATCGCGCGAAATGTGTGTGGGTGCAACGCCTCCTATGGTGCGTGTGTGAGGCTGTGAGCCGCTGCTCTTGTGACATTGCTTGTAAGCTGTTCGCATGTGTAGTAATTTACGACGTTATTACAGTGGCTAGAACGTTATGTAAACATTCCTTCCTTGTTGTGACATGCAGTGTTCACTTCTGTTGAGTGAGCGCTTTAGCTTTTGTTATAAAACTGATAACTAACAACAATTAATAAATAATCTTACTGATAACCATCTTGAAATTTTTGATTAAAATTTAATATATGGGACGTGAAGGTAGAACAGCGTAAAATTTTCTTTTTCTTTTAGCGGTGCGAGACCAAACTTCGCTACGTTAAGCAGCATCGGCCATTTCCGGTCGGCGGTCGTATGCGCGCGCCATCCGCGGCGGCATCTTGTTCTAAAAAAACCGCCGGCGACGCATGCGACGTCATCGTTCGTGCGGTTCTTGCTGCTCTGTTGGCGATTGCCTTTGTTTAACGGCTTTTCTCGCCGTCGTTTGCGAGCTTGGAAGTTGAGTTGCACCCGTAGGTGGAGACGCGGTTCGACCGCGCACCTGGACTTGGCACCATGAGTTACGGCCGCGCTCCGCCGACGATCGACGGGATGTCCTCCCTGAAGGTCGACAACCTGACGTACCGCACCACGCCGGAGGACCTGAAGCGCGTGTTCGAGAGGTACGGCGACGTCGGGGACGTCTACATCCCGCGTCACCCCTACACTAGGGAGAGTCGCGGGTTCGCATTCGTTCGTTTCTATGACAAGCGCGACTGCGAAGGACGCCATGGACGCCCTGGACGGCTACATCATGGACGGCCGGGAACTGCGGGTCCAAATGGCGCGCTACGGTAGGCCTACCGACCCGTACCGCCAGTCTTCGTCTTCTCGCTACGGCGCGTCGGGTCGCCGGTCCCGCTCACGATCCCGGAGCCGCGGCCGCCGGTCTAGGTGAGTGCTTGTCGGCAGTACTAATCAGTTCATTTCTGGTCTGTCTGTTGCTATCTTGAAGCGGTTTGGATAGCCCTGATTGAATGCGCATCTCTTCGCGCACGTCGGCAGCACTGTCGCTCGAGTTCTGTGTTTTTGTCGCAGGTCGTAACTGAATATTTCTATTGTTGCAAGACGGTTCGTGTGTCATGGTCAGGCGTTGCTGTCGTACTTGGTTTGCGTATAATTTTTTGTTTTGTAAGTGAAAAATTTTCTGGTTGTGCTATCACGCAAGGTCGTGTTTTTGTCGCGCTTAAAGTCCCTAGATATTTTTTTGCTTTCTTATAAAAGCGAGCAGAACATCTAGGGACTTTAGTCGCGCCAAGCCTTGAGCAAGCGAGTTGCAGATTTTTCTTTTTTTTTTTTTATTCAGCGTGAATAGCTAAACGCGCGCGTCAGGAGCAGTAGTGGTCGAAAACGCACTCGTAATGCAGTATCTAACGATTCGTGGTATGCGCCGAACGGGTCTGCTCCGTAGTTTCAACTGAACAACGGCGTAGTTCTGCTGTGACAATGCTTGCCCTAAATTTTATGGCGCAGGAGCCGCAGGCGTTCGAGGTCTAGGTCGCGCCGCCGATCCCGGAGCCGGTCTCGGTCACGCCGACGCCGTTCAAGGTCCCGCTCCAAGAGGTGAGAGAAAGACTGGCTTTGTATGCTTCACTGAACTTGCATTTTAAGCCTTGTAAAGGCCCCTAGTTCTTTGAGGCTAATTGGGAAAGATCACGTTGCGTTGTAAACGCAACTCAACCTAGTAAAGTTTCGAGAATTTTCATTTGCCAAGACGGCCCAAATACAAAAAACTACATTGCCGCTCAGGATGTCACAACGCTGACATACCAGCGTTGAGATTTTGCCGTGAAGTTCAAGGAAGCGAAGTTTAGCCTTCATTTTTGATGCATTTTAAATATCGTGTTCATTCTTTCTCAAAGCATTCTTCATTTCATAGTACACCTCATTAGTCATTGCCATGATTTTAGTGCATGTATATTTTACGCATTTTACAGCGATTATTTTTAGGCCCCTTTACAGCCACACTTCATCTACTTCTCAGAATTCATTGCTCCACTGCACACTCACAAACACTGGCATGGCGCTCTTTGGCCATAACTGGCCCTTGCGCCATAAAACACCACACATCATCATCATTTTTGATGCAATATTAAACCTTTTGTTTAAGTGAATAAAAATGTAGTTTTGACCACTCGAAATGCCAAGTCGCTTTAAAGGGATTTTGTGCCTTTCATAATAAAAGTGCCCGTTCATATCCCTGCAAGAGAAGGAAGGTTTTCGTTAGTTGCAACCACATGAAGCCAACAGACAAGGATAAGAAGAAAAGCATAGGGGGAATTGTCTATTTAAGTGAAATGTAGAAAATGTAATTAAAAGACAAAGAAACTGGCTTTTGGGAAAGACACCGTATGGATGGAAAACCGTGTGGGATAAGACACCATGTGCAAGTTCGTTACGCGTGCTAAGCTCTTACCAATTGAGCTACTGCGATTCCATTTTCCAGTACACTTTCCTGGGTATTTATGTGTACTATAGTTAACCCTGGGTGCGTTAGCCAGCGTGCCACCACTCACGGCTTTGGCGGCAGATGTAGAAACAATGCCCTACATCCGCCGCCAAGGCAGCGTGTGGCCAACATCTCCAGGGTTAACTATGGTACACATAAATACCCAGGAAAACTGGACTGCAAGACGGTGCCGCGGTAGGTCATATGGTAAAAGCATTGCATATCCCACCTGTGGCCAGCAGTTTTTTCGTCCACTTTAGTTTTTCATTTATTTATAATTTCTACACTTCACTTAAATAGACAATTTCCCCTATGCTTGTTGTCATTGTCTGTTGGCTTTATGTGGTTGTGACATTCATATCCCTATCACACAAGCAGGTTGGATTCTCATTGAGGTCGATGTGCATCAAAAATTTTTTACTATGGTGCGAGTGTGAAGCTTGCGTGAGCACATCGGAGGGACCTGAGGGTGTTTAGAAATTACCTAGTAGGGCTCAACAAGATTAAGTTCAGCCTTCACATACTCCAGCACATCCAAGTGTGCTCGTGGGACAGGGCTATCATCATACCTGCCGACTTCCTCCAATCTTTTGTAAAGTTTACACATTCGAGCTCATTGTATGATTTTATGAATGTTTTGTCAAGTGTTACAAAAAGTTAATTCTGTTCTAAGAAATGTTTCGCTCGTCAATCTCTGACCATACTTTTGGAAGTCTTGCGATTATAAAAGGACACCAGAGGGGTACCTTCTAAGAGCAAGTTTATTCAAGCAAGTTACTGAAGTAGGCAAATTTTACAACAAAGTTGCTAAGTCACTATCTAAAAGCAGTGTGTTGCTTTTCCAAGTTTGCTTATGTGTCTAACTATAAACAATTGTTAATAGTGTGTGTATGTATCCCACAATGTATGTGCTCGGGGCAAACATTAGCCATTTCAAACGCTATGTACATAATTCTGTACATCATGAACTCGCAACTTTTCGCCTGTGCCAGTATTTTGTAGCCATGCCTTTTCCCAATGCCTTTTGGCGCTTTTCGCCTTCGGGAATGGTCGCTTGGCCACTCAGGAACGCGAAAAGCGCCAAAGGGCATTGTTATCAGGAAAAAGCATAGCTACAAAATACCGACCCTGGACGGGGGAAAGTTGTCACAATGTCACATCTAGTCAAGTCTAAAAACAGTCAGAAATATGGACCATGATGGCGGCGATGTTAGTGCTGAGCTGTTGTAGCCGTCTTATATTTTAAAACTTGATATTACAGCTGAAATGTTGACATACAAGATAAAAACTTGGCCGATAAAGATAATAATAGTTGTAGATTCCGAAAATGCCATTTTCTAAAAATAAATTTCTTGATTTTTTGGCCTAATACCCTTTTATGTTTATCGCTTGTGCTTGTTTTGTTTGCTGTGTCTTTTTAACGTGGTACGTGCAAGTCCGTAGACCACACAGAGGTTCTTGTAACTGATCATGTGAATTAAAAAGTCAATACCCTAATCGGGAATCTGTTGAATATGAGTTGCAAGTTAAATATGCCCAGTTAATGGGCCCCTGACTAGGGATGGCCATTTCTAACATGCAAGCGCAGTGCATACAATGCGTGCTAATGATCGTGCCTGCTAAGTATTACGCCGCTACGTGCCACGAAAATACCTGAAATTTCAAACCAACCGCTCTGCGCCCTTCTCTTCGCGGGCGCCGCTCTCCCAGCTAGAGGGTAGACGTCACTCACGCAAGTGCACCTAAGTAGTTCACCACGCTCTAACATTACTCACAGTGGCATGCGACTTTTGAGAATTGTTCAAGGCAACAGCAGTTATGTGTTTGATCTGTTACTTCAATAGACGAATTAAAGTGTACAGAAATAATAAAACCTACAAACTGAATGTCTGCATGTCTTTGCTTTACTTCGCACCATAGTGAGAGATGTACAGCCTCCCGCATTTTTAGCCGTATCGCGCGAGAACACTATATGGTCGTACGTCGTCCTTAAGGGAACATTGCGTTAGACGACTCCTTGCACAGGAGAGTACTTAGTGAACTTGAGAGTACTTATGCTGGTTTCGCTGATTACGGCCGCTTAAAGGCACTAAAATGATGTGTGATGAACGCTTGTGCTATATAGCTGAAAATCCAGGAGGCTGTACTTCCGTTTTGTATGCTTGTTCCCATGTCGTGCAGTTGCATGGGCAGAGAGCGAAAGAGTAATTTGCTACCGTGTAATTCACTTGTGTCTGCCTTAGTGTTCGTGTAGTACTGACTTATACTGCTAGTCAGGTGTTCTCATGCACAGCGCGCAAAATCGTGCGCTGCGTGAAACGAGACAAACCCAACAGCTCAAGCGTAAGACCGTCAGTAAAAGTGCCCTGCGCAGCAATAAAAGCGAGAAAAAAAAGAAAAGCTGGGGCCCGTGACGTATGCATCACGCAAATTTTCAGCTTCGGTATGGGAGAATGCAGGGAAGGAATTTTGCTTGCGGAGGCTAGATGGAGGCAAGGGGAAAGAGTGTCAATGGTGGTGGTGACGTTCACCTCCTGAAATCATGAGTTCGCGGCACCAAAATATTTATATTTCAGTTATTATTGAACCAATTTGAAAAATTCTTGAGGTACAACACTCCCCAGAGGGCACGTAACAACTTCCAGTGTGTAACCGCAATTAGCTGTGTGGCCTGGTGAGAGGGGCCCTTTAAGAACTTGAAAACAAATGATGACTCAGAGTGGCATGTAATAGTTAGTCAGATGTGCAGTCAGTTCTGAATAAATACCATCATGCTGTAGGAAACATGACTTTAGAGTGTCTAAGTTTTTGTTTGTAATCGCTGAATGGTAGAGGTGGGCACATACACTAACACGTTCTTGTGGTGCTCTGGCTTTGCATTATATCTAGGTCCCGAAGCCGATCCAGGGATCGCCGGCGTTCCCGAAGTAGGTCCAGGAAGAGCCGTAGCAGAAGTCGGCGAAAGAGCCGCAGTCGTAGTAGGCGCAAGAGCCGCAGCAAGTCTAGGGACCGTAGCCTCTCCCGACGTCGTGAGGCTAAAAGGAGTCGGTCAAAATCGAGGGGCCACAGCCGCTCAAAATCCCGAGGTCGTAGTGTGTCAAAGCATCGCAGTCGCTCAAAGTCCAAGGACCGTAGTCGAAGCCGACACCGCAGCCGCTCAAAGTCCAAGGAGCGAAGCCTGAGCAAGCACCGCAGCCGGTCAAAGTCCAAGGACAACAGTAGAAGCAAGAGACGCAGCCAGTCCAAGTCAAAGGAGCGGAGCCGCAGCAAGCATCGAAGCCGATCAGAGTCCAAGGAAAGGAGCCGGAGCAAGTCTCACAGAAGCCGTAGCCGAAGCCGCAAGGAGAGTGAGCAGCGGGATCAGAGCCACAGCCCATCGGTGAACGGAGACTCCCGCATGCGGAGTGCATCACGCAGCCCACAAGAGAAAGAGGCCCGAGAGGACTCGCGTTCACGGTCACGCAGTCCAAGGCAGAGTGGCAGCCCTGCACCGGGAGAGTCCGACGGGGCAGCCAGGGAGAAGTCCAGAAGCAGGGACCGGTCACGGTCCAAATCGCAGGACTCCAACTGAGGCACGTGAGAGTCCTCGCAGTCTGTTAAGGGTATTGCACCCAAGCCAGGGTGATCATTGGAACATTGTTTATTCTGTCATTTCATGTGTTGTGTGCACCTCTTGTAAAAAGATGGTACTCGTTCCAGCCACTTCCTCTGGACGAGAATTTCTATCACCCATTCGTGGTAATAGACATAGATTCATGCTGTTTTCTGTAACCTTGTGAGACTTGGATTTGGCAGTTTCTAGTTAATTTAAGATTGGTCTTTTCATACCTAAGTACAGGTGGCTTTTCATTTCGGTGTTGGGCATTGACTGTGCAATGTCGGCTCCTTTAGGAACTGAGGCGAAAACGTAAGGTAGAAGAGCCTGAGAGATTTGTCATCTTTGTCTTGTAACTGTGTGCTGTAAATGAAATCATTTCTTTAATTACCATTGCTTTATCATTAAAACCTATTGCTTGTGTGTGTCACAACATTCTAATCATTTAAGAAACAGCACGAATATATATCTCTTTTGAGCAGTGCGTGGTTCTGCACTGTTACTTCACTTTTTGTTTTCCTTCTGCATTGTATAGTTGGTACTACGGAGTGTTCATTATGGCTGGGCTCAAGTAGGCCCACATTTCAACCCTCACAATATTTTTTGGCCTGTTGCAGTTCGAGAAGGCACTGTATGGTGTTAAGGTTTTTGTCACAGCTGCATTGCTTCTACTTCTTTCTGTGTTGGTGTTGCTGGCAGTGTTTAACGCAGAAATGTAATGGCATGTGTGTCGCATTCATCTTCCAACTTTTGACTGTCAGAAACTTGAGACAAGTTCTAATGAGGCACAAAATGCCACAATGCACTGTTCACATTGTAGTATTCATGCAGCCTAATCTTCAGTTAGTTGTGTAAAGGGCTTCATTGTTACGAGAGCCATGTATAAGCAGTTCTTCAGGCTTAAAGTAGCATCTTTTCACATGGAAGTTGACATTGCATTTTTTTTTTTTTTTTGCCATGGCGGGATGCAGTACTTGCCTGTTTAAATTGGAATAAATCTGCAGTGCAGCAGTTCTAGACAAACACCGTTTTTCAGGCTAAAGTACCAGGCATCATCTGTCATCGGAGAGGGGAGGCTCCGCAATGTACTGTCTGTAGCAGCTATTACGCTCTTCTAGGGCAGTACGACCATTCCTCACACCGGAAAAGTGACATTTTTAATCTACCATAACTACATGCTACGTCCACAGGCGGGCAGGATATGGTGCTGAAAACTAGCTGCAACACCTTATGAAAACAACTAAGGTCCAACTTGAGTGCAGACGGCAAAGCACTTTAGCCGGAGAATCATTTATACAGGGCTCTTTGTCGACGCAACATTACAAAAGTGCACAAATACAGTTGGTGTGTCACATCGTTCGACTACTATATATTAGTAACCGTTGCCTGTGGTGATGCAGGCCCACTGCCCTGAATGAAATTGTAGATTGGGTTGTTCGGGACACGTATCCCCCGCTGGGGCAAAAGAGCACCTCTTGGCTGACTTGTGTTGTGGTTGTGCCCCCTGTCATGCCTGCAGGCGCTGAGCTGTGAGGGTGTTGGTAAGGCGGTGCTTGATCGTACGGTGCGTTGCTGCTGCTGCCGTGGCTGGTTGCAGCCTGTGCCGAGTTCGGGCGGAGATGTGCTGTCGGGCTACACGTCGTGTTTGCGATCCTTCTTTTTTTTTCCCTCCTCCACCTTCTTCGTTCCCCTGCAGACCCCTGCCTTGTTTCTCAGGCCCTGATGTACACTAGTTTCTGTGGCTCATTTTGACAGCGGCTCATGTGGCCATGGCAAGAATATGTAGGCGTAAGGAACTCTGGACAAGTAATAGCATACTCTCTATTTTTGCGTAGCTTGCATACAAAATTGGACTGCTGCCTTCCATTAACTGACCTTAGCATAGCAGAGTATGTCCGAGGTGACTGCACTAAAGTGCAAATTGTATGCGACGTATAGTAGCGGAGCAAAAAGCTGATGGGCCATTGGAAGAAACGGGTTATATTTAGTAAGATGAGCTAATTTTGCGTTTATACTTTTTTTTTAATAACTGGAAATCGGCGATTAGTACACAGGGGTTTAGGATAGTATGGATGCACATGATTGGAGCCTACTCCGCATGTTCGTTAAAATATTGGCTCAAAACGCAGCGGGTTTACCTAAATGTAATGTCGGTCAGCCTGTTAGTCATTGCCCCCCCCCCCCCCCCCTTTCTTTCTTTTTAAGTTACACTGCTAGATATAACAAATGAGGTTACTTGTAGCCTTCCTGGCTTTCGCCATTGAAACTTCAGCGAAGTGTTCCAGTTTGCGGCCGGCAGAAGGCGGCACTTGCAGGCTGCTGGTGTGGACGGAGCGGCCCGTGGTTGCTGTCCAGCCAGCGTAAGTATAGTGGGCTCAGAGGGCAGGGGGCTACACCTCGACTACTCCCAAATGGGAAATTGACCGAGTCTTGCCAACAGGCCGGGCTTGCCGTGGTGCGGTGCGGGAACGTTGGCCTGCTGTTGGAGTTGCGGCTGCGGTTGAGCGTGCCTGCTGCGCAGTTCGTGCGGGTGCCCGTGGTGGGGGACGCAGGCCCGGTTTTGGTTTGTTTCATTCCACACGTTTCTCCACGCAGTAAAGTATGCAACCTTTCAGCTGAGCGCAGGCTATATGTGCCGTCTGACACCGTCGGCAATGTGCATCACGACTTCTTGCATTGCACGAGGCATGTGCAGTAGTCTCTGTAGTTTGTGCCTGAGGTTCTTGGTATCCAATAAAGCTGTAGAAAACCAGGTGTGTGTCCAATAATTTGCCATAAAAGTACATGTTTCCACTGCGGATGTGTAGATTTCCGAAACCTTGCCGCAAAGATGTCTCCGATCTATGGGAGCGAGGAGAAGCCGTAGCGCCACCCGCTGCAGCGACCTCAGGCGCGCGTGGTTGCCCAAATTTGGTGGGAACCAGCGTGCGCGGCTCTTTTAGGTGTTTTATTTTGCCCGGACACGGAGCACGTGCCCAACTGCCTTAAATTCGTCCTCTTTGAAACAGTACAGTAAACAGCCGTTAATTCAAAGGTAAAAAAACGTTCCTGTCCGGGATAAGTGAAATCACTGACCAATATCATCATCAGCCTATATTTATGTCCACTGTAGGACAAAGGCCTCTGCAATCTCCAATTACCCGTCTTGTGCTAGCTGATACTAATTTGCACCTACAAATTTTCTAACTTCATCACCCCACCTAGTTTTCTACCTTCCTCGACTGCGCTCCCTTTCACTTGGTATCCATTCTGTAACTCTAATGGTACACCAATTATCTATCCTACGCATTACATGGCCTGCCCAGCTCCATTTCTTCCTCTTAATGTCAACTAGAATATCGGCTATCCCCGTTTGCTCTCCGATCCACACCGCTCTCTTCCTGTCTCAACGTTGGGTCTAACATTTTTCGTTGCATCACTCTTTGTATGGTCCTTAACTTGTTTGAGATGCTTCGTTAACCTCCAAGTTTCTGCCCCATATGTTAGCACCGGTAGAATGAAGTGATGGTACACTTTTCAATGACAGTGGTAAGCTCCCAGTCAGGATTTGGTCTACTGTATGCATTCCAACCCAATTTTTCTGTAAATTTCCTCATGATGGGGGTTCCCTGCGAATAATTGACCTAGATAAATATATCCTTTACAGACTCTAGAGGCAGACTGGCGATCCTCAATTTGTGTTCCCTTGCGAGGCTATTGAACATTAGCTTTGTCTTCTGCATATTAATCTTCAATCCCACTGTTACACTTTCTCAGCTAAGGTCCTCAATCATTTGTAATTTGTCGCCATTGTTGCTGAATAGGATAATGTCATCTGCAAACCAAAGTTTGTTGAGATATTCGCCGTTGATCCTCACTCCTAATAAGCCTTCCCAGTCTAAGGGCTTGAATATTTCTAAGCATGCAGTGAATAGCATTGGAGAGATTGTCTCCTTGATTGATCCCTTTCTTGATGGGTAACTTTCTGCTTGTGGTGAACCAAGGTAGCTGTGGAATCCTCGTAGATATTTGCCAAGATATTAACGTATGCCTCGTACTCCTTAATTATGCAATGCCTCTATGACTGCTGGTATCGTATACCAATACCTTAGCTACAGTCAAGCACTCCGACGTTGCGGAGGAAGCGGCCATAGCACTAGCTTTTACTAACCGCAAAAATTGAATTGGTGGGGTTGCAGAACCCATCACTCTGAGTACCCAGGATAAGTTTTATGACTGAGTGGCTCGCTGCGGATCGACCACATGCCACCTTTCCAAAATGCTGCAAGTATATTCACCGTCACTTTCGCATGCAGCGGCAGTGCTGGCACTGTGCCTTGACATCGTGCTTGGCACAGAGTCAAGACGATTGATTCGTTCGCAATATTTGGAGCCAGTCATCTGAGCACTACCGGAGGTACTATTATGTACACTGTAACATGCTGCCATTGCCAGATTCAACATGGCAGAATTTGACAAGCAGTCCCCCCTGTTCAAGACACAAAATTTTGGCTGACTGTTGCTTTCTGCATTGCAATGCTGGAATGGACGGTTTGACTTGAAAAACCGAAACTACTATGTAACGGAATTGGCCCATCTTTCGCAGACGTAGTTGTGCCTCGCTGTCGCGCGCTCATGCGGGATTCTGGGCTCTGCGCGTGATTTTTTTTTTTTCCAACATGGCTGGTGGATGGATGGATGGATGGATGAGGCTGAACCCTTTAAATCGGGCGGTGGAATACGCCACCTAGCCGTGACTATTAACATATTTTGTACTTTGTGGTGGGTGAAATTTCACCCCTGCCTTGATTTTAGCCACCAATCGGATAAATTCCCTTTGGTTATTTCTACCCGCTTAGTCTATTTTGCCTCCACTGTCCCTAAACCCCAATGCTTTGAAAAAATCAGCCCCGTTGCTTTGCACTGTAAGGTTAAGCCCTTTACAGAAAAGTATGAGGTGTTCAGCCGTTTCCTCTTCCTCTCCACACGCACCGCACCGTGTGTCTATACCTTGCTACTTGACTCGGTACATCTTAGTCCGCAATACTCCCTTCTTGGCCTCAAACAACAAAGAGCTTCCCCTAGAATTATCATAGATATTTTTCTTTGGCAATTTCTTGCTTGAAAGTTCTGTATTTATTTATTTATTTAAAAATACCTTACAGGCCCAAAGGGCATTGGGTGAGGGGGTTTACTTAATACAATGAAAGCACAAGCAAACTAGTATAGAACAGCATTACAATGCAAGTGAACATGAAAACGCAACAGAGCAAATTGCAAAATGTAAAACAAGTTTCCAACGCAAGTGAAGAAAAAAAATGCTGCACAACAGAATATGTTTCCGAAATAAGCACTAAAAGAGCATTTGAGTGCAAGTGAAGAAAAAAAACTAACAAAAATGCAACACATTGCAAAATAAATAAAAGAACTTAAACGACGAAACCATGTTACAGCACTATTTTACAAAAATGTACCTCAAGCTTGTGGCGAAATGTGTTAAGGTTATTATCACAGGCGATATCATCGGGAAGATCATTCCACATGCGGATGGCTTGTGCGGAAGGGTGGAATGAGCGGAAGGGGACCAAACAGATCAGGCATATTCAAGTTGTGGGCGGACCAAAGTTAAATAGGATAATTTGCGAACGTTTGAGGGGCAATGATGGAGGTTGCATCGTAGATACCCTAAAGTTTTTGAGGCTTATGCGCACGCAGCAGTGATGTGTTCAAACCAGGAGAGGCCTGGTGTAAGGTAAACGCCAAGATACTTATAACATGATGCCCGGGAAAGCTTGTCTCCCTGTACGTGGTAGGAAAAAATGTAAACGTCACGCTTACGTCCGAAAGAAATAATTTTACATTTGTTAGTATTTAGGGTCATGAGCCAGGTGCTACACCAGATAGAGATAACGTTGAGATCGTCTTGAAGGATCAGGTGGTCGTCGGGACTGTTTATTGCTCTGTATAACATGCAGTCATCAGCAAAGATTCTAATACTTGATATGTTATGTGGTAGGTCATTTATATAGATCAGGAAAAGAAGCGGGCCTAGAACGCTGCCCTGTGGAACGCCAGAAAAAACGTAGGAAGAGTGAGAGGAAGTATTAACTATCGTGAACTGCTGGCGAAGTGAAAGGAAATTCCGAAGCCATGATAAAGTGAGAGAATCTAATCGAAGGGCAGATAATTTAGAAATAAGGCGGCTATGGGCAACACGATCGAAAGCTTTGGCAAAATCAAGAAATATGGAATCGGTCTGTAGGCCATTGTTCATGTTGGAATGAAAGTCAGTGGTCAATTCCAGTAGCTGCGTTTCGCATGACATGCCCTTCCTGAATCCGTGCTGGTTTGGAAAGAAGAATTTGTTAGTCTCCAGGTGATTGTAGACGTGGGAGGCGATTATATGCTCGAGAAGTTTGCAGCAGATGCACATGAGTGATATCGGACGGTAGTTTTCAGGTAAATTCTTATTTCCGGATTTAAAAATTGGCATTATTTTAGCAATTTTCCAGTCGTCTGGTAGTTGTCCAGATGATAGTGACTGTCGAAAGATGTGGTATAATATTGTGCTGGATATAAAAACGGTATTTTTTAGCATTTTGAAATTAATATCATCAATACCGGCTGATGAAGATGCCTTAAGCTGCCTAATTAGACATGCGATACCATCCACCGTGATTTTAATGGGCTGCATGTACTGGTAGTTGTGCTCAGGGACATATGGCACGTCGGAATGATCTTCCCGAGTGAATACAAATGAGAAAAACTATGTTCCTAGTGCTGATTTTGTCTGCATCCCTGTTTTCCATAGACCCCTCTCTGTTTCTTTAACCTTTTTCTTAACCGCTGTTTCCTGGTTTGCATCCCTCCTGCAGTCAAAATACTTCATTGACAATTTTCTGGTCAGCTTCCTCCATTTTGTGTCAACATTCCTCATGTACAAATAACTGAAAACTCTCCTTGCCCACAGCTTTTCTGCCATTTCTCTCAATCGCTCCTCAAATTCTATCTTGCTGCTAGCTTCCCTGCCCTCGAATGACGTCCATCCCATGTCACCCTGTACCCCCTGATTTGGTGTATTTCCGTGTGCTCCCAAAGCAAGCCTATCTACCCCTCGCTGCTTAACTTCCAACCTTGCTCGAATCTCTGATCTCATGCACAGGACCGCATTGCCGAAAGTCAAACTAGGGACCATCACCCCTTTCCGGAACCCTTTCACCACTTCATACCTATTGTAATTTCACAGTGCCCTATTTTTCATCACAGCTGCATTTCTGCTACCTTTAGCCGTTACATATTTTTCATGTTCCGTTAGGTACTCAGCGCCATTGTTTATCCCCACTCCAAGATATTTGTACTTATCCACTACCTCCAGCGTAACCTCCTGTATCCTATGCTCGCTGCCCTGATTATTATTAAAAATCAGGACTGCCGATTTTTCTTTACCTCAAGCCTAAGCTATGTCCCTCTTTACGAGATGTCCATTAATCCCTGCAAGTCTTCCTTGCTACCAGTCATAAGTACGATGTCATCCGCGTACATCAGTCCTGGTAATGACTGTTTAATCCATTCTCCTTGTTTGAAAAAGGAAAGGTTGAAGCAAGTCAGCTCTAATCCTTGTAAATACAGCATGAACAACAAAGGGGACAGAGGGCACCCCTGCCTAAGCCCCAGCTGTATCTATAGGCTCAGATACCTTGTTTTCCCATTTTATAAGCACCTTGTTACTTTTATAGATATCTTTTAAAAGATTACTTACTCCATCTTCCACATCTAGAGTGCCCAGTATGTCCCACAAGTTCTTTTGGATTACACTGTCATAGGCTCCCTTGATATCCAGAAATGCGAGCCATAGGGGCCTGTGTTCCTTTCCTGCTATTTCAGTACACTGTGTCAATGAGAACAGATTATCTTCTAACCTTCTTTGTTTCCGGAACCCATTTTGTAGTTCCCCCAGCACCTCCTCGCTCTCCACCCATGCCTGCAGTCTGTCCTTTATAATCTGCATCACCACCCTGTAAACCACTGACGTCACTGTTATGGGACGGTAGTTGTTTATGTCGGCTTTGTCCCCCTTTCCCTTATATATCATGCTCATCCTGCTCAGTCTCCACCCGTCGGGGGCTTTACCGTCCATTATCATTTTGCTCACTGCCTCTCTTAATGCTTTCTTAGATTTTGGGCCCAATGTCTTTATCAACATAATTAGGGTGCCATCAGGACCTGTCGACGTGCTACTAGGAACCCTCTTCTCTGCCCTTTCCCACTCGCTTTGTGCCAGTGGAGCCACTGCACTGACTAGTCCATCGTCAACTGATTGAGCACATGCTACGTTTCGTTCTTTAAATTTTTCTGTCATCATTGTTCTTATATGTTCCATTGCCTCATCTCCTTCTAGCCGAACACCTTGAGCTGTAACTATAAACCTCTGCTCTTATTACTCAAGCAGTTGAGATGTTTCCAAAATTTCTTCGCTGCTTTTCTATCCTTTTTGTTTACTTCTGACAACCATTGGGTCCCCTTTCTTCTAATCTTCTCATTGATCAAATGGGATGCTTGCCTTCTGCAGTTTAAGAAGTTATCCCTTTTTCTGTCTACATCAGCTTCTGGTTCACCCCTCTGCTTTGAATATCTGTGTTCCCTGGATGCTTCCTGGCGTTTCTCTATGGCCTTCGACTTTCCGAGCTGGCGCTGGGAAGCCAAGTGGCGACCCTGGACCAGGCCCGGCGAGCCGCCGCGGCCAGTGGGGCTCTACAAGAGGGCTCCACCCGAGAATAACCACACCAGCCACTCTTCGTACAATAAAGTTTATTCTCTCTCTCTCTCTATGGCCTTCTTAACCTCCTCATCTCACCAGCTCTTGGGTTTACGTCTTCTGTTCCCTTTGGGCCTGACTCGTACATTAGCAAGCTCTAGCTCAAATAGCCCTGTTAAATTCGCATATGTCCACTCTGTTTTAGTATCCTCTGAAATTACTTCCTCAATTTGTTGGGTTGCTATTTCCAGCTGCTTTTCCGAGTAAAATATCCCACCTGGTTGCTCAGCTTGCCTCCTACCTACTTTCATTTCTCTTCTAAAACTTACCCTAATACGTTTGTGATCACTACCTAGACTTCTGGAGCCATATTCATCTATGTTCATTACCTTTAGTTTATCATGCATCCTATGTGACATTAGTGCATAATCTATCGTCGACTGCAGGCTCCCCCCTACCTCATGTTATGTGCCCTTCACACTTCTCAGTACTGTTGCATACAACTAAGTCATGCCTTTCACACATATCCAGCATCATGTTGCCTGTTGAGTCTGGGTACCCGTCCATGTCTTCTATGTGTGCGTTCATGTCGCCTAGTATAATAATCTCGCGCCCTCCTCCTAGCTCATTAATGTCACTTGATATGCATTCCATTATTTTTTTTCCTCTGTGGCATTTGCTCCTGTCCACAGGTATACAAAGCCAAGGAGTGTCTGCTCTCCTGCCACTTTCCCTTTTAGCCATAAATGCTCCTTGCATTCCTGTTTGACCCTTTGCCAATTCATACTTTTATGAATGAATGCCCCAATTCCACCCCCTTTTCTGCTGCCCTCTGTTCTATTGCAATATTCCCATGCATATTCAGGATTACAGGGTGATTGCTCCATGTCCCTAAGATGTGTCTCCACAAACCCGCATACCATCAGCTTTTCCTGCCTTAGTTGCTCGTCTATCTCCTCCCACTTTAGCCTATTCCTGCCACCTTGCATGTTAATATACCCTATGTCCGAATAACCTTGCCCCTGGTGCTTACGTCTATTTCTTCTCCTACAGACTCTATGTTTCTTGAATCTTGGGGCCTCTCTGTGTCCATCTGGTAGCCTCACGGCTCTGGGTCCCCCCCCCCCTCCCCCCCCAAAAAAAAAGCCGTAGCTTGGCGTCCTATCCTACTACCTATCCTCCTGCCCGTGTCACCACTGTAGTGAATGCCATCCTGTGCAAAAAGGTGGGAGCCAGACTCGTACACGTCACGGTTTACGTCCATTACACCGTACCCAAGTGGTCGGCTCAGACCCCTAATGACCCGGTTACTCCGTTCCATCCTGCTAGCCTGGCCCTGGACCTCTGGGATTGTGCATATGGTCACATGCACCTTCGCAGAGGCTTCTCTGAGTTTACGCAACCCAACATCTGTCTCTTTAGGTTCTGGCTCCTTCCCTTCAGCACATCGTTGAGACCAGCATGGATAACGACCAGATTTTCGTGTTCCATGTTGTCCCATCCCACCTTCAGAGCTTTTGCCATTGCATCAACCATGCACTTCCCCGGCTGGGCCTCCACCCTCACCCGCCCGTCTGCCTTCACTTTTGTAAGGACACCCTCCTCAACCCTCGATACGTTGGAGGCCCCCACCACCAGGACCCTTCGCTCTACACGTTCGCCTCCCACCTGCGATTGCTGTCCTCAAATTCGCGCTAGCTGGTTCTCCACCCGCCGTGCGCCACTGACACGAGACGACGGTCAGCGCTCGTCTTGCCCCGCGGAGACGAGCGCCATCTGGTGGTGGTGCAAGGAACCGAGCGCTGCTCTGTGATTGGCAGAAAATTTTATCTCACGAACAACGCCGACGACACAGGATTTTCTGCGCCGCCACGTGGCCCTTAAAGTAAGTTTTAGTAGAGCGTTCATGGTCCGCTCTGCTCAGACCGTCGTATCCTAACGATTTGCGCACAACCGTTCAGCGGAACGCCAATGCGCGTGCGCACAACCCTCGACACCGGTAGTGGAACGAAGAACGCTGCCCACGCTCTGCTACGAGGCCGTTTGAGTGTTACTGGTTGCTTTGTTGTTTTACAGCCACGCTGAGCGCGCGTGACCGGCCTCTCTGGAAGACGCGCTTGTCAAACAAGCGAAATCAACGCTGTTCATGCAGCCAGCAGTGTGCGCGAAATGTCAGTGGAGCGGAGCGTAAGCAACGCTCAGCTAAAACTCTAAAAGGGGAAAGACGCGGCGTCTGGCTCGGCCAGCGACTTGCCGCCTGGTGAGAAGAATGCAAGTATAACGCTGCCCGTTGCCTTTTCCCTGGTATTTTCGAAGTCGAGATTTCCGGATAACCGGTGTCCAGCGCAAAAACTTCGACATATAAGAGGCGAGAAACAAAAGTTGCCATCATAGGAAAAAAAAAAGGGGGGGGGGGGGATTCCACTAACCGATATTTTGAGGTATCAGTGTTCGAGCTAACGAGGGTTTGCTGTACTTGCATGATATTTACAACTCATTTTCTCCCCCGATTCTTTTTTTTTTTTTTCTGCGACAGATGAAGGTTCGGGCCCTCGAAAGCCAAGAAAAACACCTGCTATCTTTCCCGAATTTTTCGTCAAGTTGCTCTTTTTACGAATGTTTCGTTTAGGAAAGGCGAGTTCTGTTTACGAAAATGTTTTAAAGATCTCGAAACGTGGGGCGGCGCAAAGTGCCACACTAACCAGAGAGTACTTGCTTCAAGCAAGTTTTAAAAACATGAAATGCTTTTAGCTCCCGTTGTCGGCAACCTTCGACCGAAAATCCTGAGTCGTTATCCGGGTACTTGAGAAGGGGCGCGAGAATGTCCGGGAAATCGGGTCACGTGGAGACTACGTCAACTTGTCCGTTTTGGCGCGGGTGGCTCAATTTTAGCACCAGCAGCCGCACGTTCGGCGGAAATTTGATATGCAATAAAATGATTACTTGGACGCAAAAAGTTGGAGCCTTCTAGACGACTAATCTACCGATCTAGCTCAACTTAAAAAGTGTCCTTTAGTATCCAGTTTAGCAGGTGAAGTTGGCGACAGCGAAGTCTCTGAAAAAGTAACTGTGATCTAAAAATATTGTATTGCTTGCCACTATATTCTGTTGGAAGTTTGTTGTTGCTTGTGTGGCTGCATCTAAATTTGCGTGTTAACACCCCTCCCCTTTTTTTTTCGTCGCGTTCACGGCATTTTTATATATTTTCGTGTTCATGGGTCATGAAATCATTCTCAGAAACTTGCCCTCCATTCCCAATAGAGAGGTCATCGCCTGCATCCTGAAGAGCTTATAGCATCATACAAAATCCTTGAAACAGTTCCATTAACCTGATTCTTTCCAGGTTATTTGGCGGATTTCTTTTTTTCACTACATCTGAAATAAAAAACTCGCGGTCTCATCCGAAAAGCGAAGCATCGATTGCGATAGCAAATTAGTAGACAGATGGCCGTATATACTTGTAATCATTCGCTTACTAACAAAATTAACAAGCATGGTGTCACGCGCGGACAAGCAAACATGAACACATATGACTCGATGACCGCGGAAACGCGCTGTCAAAACGCTGGAGTGTTCCGGAAGCGTGGCAGAAGCAGCGAGCCAACTGACCTATACGTGCTGCCTCTCGCTTCAACGTGAACTAAGCGGCGAAAACATAGCGCACACGAAGCTATCAGCACTCGTACTTTGTCCCCCCATCGCAGATCGCTTTCAAGATAGGGCCCGCGCGCTGCCGCGCAATACGCAGCAGCCGCCGGAGTAACCCCCCCCCCCTTTCCCCGCGGTGCCTTGATGTGACTGAAGACGGCGCGCTTTCTCCCCACTTTTCTCCCTTGCACGCGAGAGACTGAGCAGCCATCGTCGGCTGACCCTCGCTCGCTTTCACTCGCACATACATCATACGGCGCGCGACGACGAGTTATCGTCCTTGGACTTTATACGGAACATCACGGCGAGGCAGAAATAAGCCTGGAATGTCCATTTATACTAATAGTGTCCTATTAGTGCAGTAAAAAAACTATCAGACATCATACTAGATATCGTTCACTGTAATTTAGACGCAGACGTCGTACAGACGCAGACGAAACAATTACGGACCTCTAGAATATAATTGGCTCGAATTGCCGTACATGCAAAATTTACTAAGCAGCATCAGTCGCGAGAAGCGCGGCACTGCTCACTACCTGAGCATCGCGAAACAAAGAACAAAAAAAAAGCATTTGACGCACAGCAATACAGCCCGTGTCACCGCTTCGAGTGACGCAGTGAATGTTTTCTTTCACTTCTTGACATGAATATCTGCCAGAGAACAATCTTCGTCACGTAGCACACTGCAATATTTCAAAATATTTTCGTCTTCTATTGCCCGAAATCCGGACATACGTCGATTTGTGTTATGTGGCATCCAGAGGAGCTGACGAAGCTACGTGCTTTCCAAGGTTTATCGGCGCGGCCAGGTTGCGACCGGAATATGCGCCCCTTTCCCTGGAGGTGGCGCTGGGCGTTGCTGGGGAGTAGAGTTAGTGTATATGGAGGAAGCCATATACAGTAGCTCTACTAGGGAGCCTATAGTGATGATATGACGATGTTCATTGGCATCCCCTTTGAAATGGGGCGGGGACAAAAAGCAAAATATAGCGCCTGCGTGATTTAATTATGTTTTACTGCATCTATCGCTATCTAGCCTTTTGCCTATCTGACACCTCGATGTTAACTTTTGTAACTAATACTGTACCATCACCTACACTTACAATGACTCCACTTCTATCAAAGTTTCCCCTGCTTTTTTCCACCAATACTCTAATCGTCTCTTATCTCGACTGCTTATCAGTTAATCCTTCCATCGTCTCGGAATCCCAACGCTTCTGGAATGTGGACATGCACTCCCTACGGGTCTCGCTGGGTCAATATCTTGGCATTACATTACGATGTGCCGAGTCGATTCCATGGCTTCATTTGCAGCACACACATGCCTCATCCTGTGGCGCATGTTTGTTCCGGTATTTTTTTTTTGTCCTCGGGAAGGCAGCTCGGACCTAAAAAAAAACTTGGAGGACGCTTAAGCTTCGCCTTTAAGAGTGGAACGTACGCGATAGCCTTCAAAGATCCCTGACTGCTTCTCACGCTTCCCGGCAACTGCGGCCTATGTAACCATACTGTTTACCTGGAAACGCTGGCGGCGAACGCTATGCACGAAGGCGAGCTTTCTGGTTCTTTTTTTTTCGTTGCCCCGCGGCGCGGATTCCGCGGATGCGCGGAGGCGAGCGCCACCTGGATGGTATTGCAAGGAACCAAGCGCGGCGCGCCGCTCCCACTAAGACAGACCTCAAACGGCAGCTCGGAAAAGGGTTTGTGTTTCCGCGTAACAGAATTATGTTTTCTCGTATATTCTAATTACAATCCGTCGCTATCATGCATCTGTAGGTTATAGTGTGTAAGTCATACTTTACGAATTTTCTGACGCATTGTACTTTGAGAAATTCAATTAGTTCAGTAACGCCTGTGCGCCACGCGGTGGGTCTGCGTGGTTCGGGATGATTTTTCTCTAACGGGCAACGGCAGCCGACGCAGATACCGGATTTTCTGTGTCACGGGGGACCCTTAACGCTATCGCTTTAAATGCACGTACTCCCCCTTGCGTTATCATACAGATTTTCCCTCGATCCTGATATCTCTCTCGCCGTTTTTGTAAATCTGGACGGTCTTTGTTTCCAGCAGCAGTGTCACCATATGTCACAGCTCACGAGACCCACCCATGATATACTCATTCTGAAGAATTGCCTAGAACGCGCATCGGCAAACACTGGCGAGCAGAGCAGCGGGAAGGGCAAAATATCGCTTTATACGCTGATCACTGTACGCTGGCGTACAAAGCATCCACAGGGAAAGTTCAGCGGTGCTGGCGCTGAACACTGGAGTGAGGGCTCCTTAACATGGTTGCACCTTTTGGAGCCACAGAATGAACAAACTTATTTGCTAAGCGTAAAGTCTTCATTCATTCACTGGTATAGAGCACGGCCGGGTCTTTATATATAATGGTGATATTAAATAGGGCGTCCCAGCTAACGTTAGCCAAGGTGTTCACCGAAAAAAATAACTAAAAAAATACACGGCGCACGATACGATCTTAAGACCTACGGTGTTCGGTTGTTAGAAGGCTGACGACAGAGCACCGTAGTTATTATACTTGTATCTTGCACCGCGTTTCTTAAATGTTTCTTTTTTAGTTGAACAGCTTGGCTAACGTTAGCTGGGACCTACTGTATGACGGTTTCGTAGAGCTCGGAAGGGTTTAGCGGCAAAGACGAAGACGTGCCATTCACGCTGATCCCGTGTGCTCACGTGACCACGAGGGTGCGCCTGTTGGCTTCGAGAAAAGAACGGAACGCGATAGGAACATGAGGGTCTTCGGCAGAGGTCCGAGTGCCGTCACCTTGAAGGAGGACAACACCGCAAGCAGCACCCACCTGGCCGGCTCGTCCGATGTCCACCTGCCGACGGTGATCACTATTTCACGAGGCTACCGGGTAAGCGGAGGCGTGCATCGAGAATGCCGTTGCCGATATCAGTCGTAGTTATCGCATCCCCTCCGCTACGTAATTGGCCAGGAAAAAGCGTAGGATGGCCGATAGGGCTTGGATAGGGCGAGTGTCGTATCGCCGACCGGTGGGGAGGAATTACGATGAGCGAGTCCGAGCGGAGTGATATTCTCGAGCGATCACTTTCTGGAATACGATCAGCATCGCGAGATTCCGCGTAACTCGGCACCGCGGTCGTGTCGAAGTAGACGGATGATAGCGTTCCATATCACTGTGTGAAGATTGCGAGCTTGCCATAGCGCCAGAAACGCTTTCATGTCATATTTGGCATTCGAGTTAGCTGCTGTAAGGAGCGCTGCCTGTCTTTGTTTTGTTACTTGCAAGAATTAATTGCAGTTGTATTTGATGTTATGGCGTGTACATAACTGATTTGACGATTGAAATACTATAGTGCTCCTTTTGTCGGTGCACAGATTTTCCATCACGCTAAATATCCGTTCAGCAAGCGCGTTGCTACGAGGTGTAGCGTACGCGTGCTTGATGAAAACTAAGCCCAGATAGGGCCTCTCTCGGAAGGTAGAGCTCACTGTAAAGCTCATCGCCGTTATTATCGAAATTGACCCCGAAAAGTTCTGTTGCTCCTAATATGACTGCCATTCTATCGGTGCGCCTTTATTGTGCTGTCCCACTTCGGCGGCAAGGGTCTTGAATCGAGATTTCCCGAAGTCAAATAATTTTTCTAGGTATGACTGTGCTCCGTCATAGACATTCAGGAAACCTTTCCGCATATGTTCTCGCTTCCTCGAATAGCTCTCGCAGGCCTCGTTTGCTTTAACTCCGAAGTAGACATTCTGCTTCCAATTAGCCAATTGCTTTTTAAAGTAATTCATGACTGCACACAGGTTAGTTATCGTTGGCTCTTTTCGAGAGCGAGATACATGTGCTAGTTTAGGGGAGAACCGGAAAGCCGCGACTGGGGTGCCAGTATGGGGTCGAACCGGTAGCCGGCACCACGAGGAAAAAACCGGCCAGCTAGGTGGTAACCCTAGGTTGAACCCTCGTACATACAGTGCTGTTAGAGCTGTGGAAGAAGTCAATACGTTTTCGAGAGTTTTAGCTTGTCCGGAAACGTAAGCGTGAATTCGGATGATTTCAAATGGCACCCCCTTTGAAGGATGGATGGATGGATGGACGGACGGACGGACGGACGGACGGACGGACGGACGGGTGGGTGGGTGGGTGGATGGATGAATGGATGGGTGGGTGGGTGGGTGCTATGATCGTCTCCTTTGAAACGGAGTGGTGCGTTGTGCCACCAAGCTCTTGTTTAGCAGCAATTTCGACGCCATATGGTGACGTTGTGTTCAACCAGAGCGTACAAAACCTTATTGAAATGATGGTTGCCCCGACTGTGGGTCCTTGTACGGGACAGACGTGACACATCTAGTATGGACATGCCAGGACACGGTTGCACCCAACAGCAGCTTATTCCACCCTCTGGGAATGACTTCCTACGGTGAGTGGAACAGACAGGCGCGTCGGGTCAAGGACTCCCTGTTGGCTCTTCTGACTTACGCGCAGGAAGCCAGCATCCTACTTATACCTAATACCACCCATCATTCCCCTCACCTCTGTCTAGGTCACGGGCCACTACCTGTCATTAAAGTTTACTATTACTATTTCAATGATAGGCTATGTTCTGATCAGCTGCTGTTAAGCCGTCGGCAATAGCATGAGCGCCAACGTTCTATAGTGGCTTTTTAAAATGTTTTAGACGAGTACAACAATGAAAAAAAAACAATAGTTTCTGGCACTTTGTGGTTGAACAAGCTGCCACAAGTTGTCGCTACTATCGCTACTGCTGTACAAGGTGGATACAAGGTAGCGGTAGCGGTACAAGGTATAGGAAGAGGATAAAAGGTTAGAGATGTATACAAAAACGATAGAATGAAAAGCATGTATACTATACCTGAGTAACTCAAGCAGGCTAGGGGACTATTTGTCACCGCCAAGTTGAAAAGGGGATGCCAATAAATCATTATCATCTGTCTGTAGGTTACGTAGAAGCACTTTTATTTAAAGTGTATGGAAGCATCAACCGGTCAGCAGTCGAGATACAAGCAAGAGACGTCTGGAGTATTGGTGGAAAAAAATTCACCGACGATTAGATACTCCCTAATGCGAAATTTGAGTGCAGCTCTATACGTGTTTTCATTTCTCGATATATTGGCTGGCGCGGACAATCTGTCTCGTGCGGCACCTTGCAAACGGAGCGAAGAGTGGCACGACTGCCTCGCTAATTGGGAGAACGCGAGAGGCAGCGCGTGGGTGACCCGTGGATTCACAGCAGCCGCCGCAGACAGACCTCCGCTCATGCAGCGCTTTGATCCATACAGATGACGCGTGCTACTCTGGCGCCATCTCGTAGCCATCGTCGCCGCAGAGCCCGTCTTGCGCGGCACTAAGCTTTTCTTCTCACGCTTTCGCCATACCCTCCTACTCGCGCTCTCTTCGCTATCACCGTCCTTCATCCCCCGCTGCCCTCCGCGTTCCCTTTTTCATCCTTCGATGTGCTCGTTCGCTCGGTTACGAGGGACGCCGACGTTTGCCGCAGGAACGGGCGCCTAAGAGCTGCACTCTAAAGTGGAGCTGGACAGGGCCATCTAATGCGTAAGGCAGAACCCTGGTGGACCGTTGGAATTAGAGAATGAGTGTCGAGGGAAGGGAAGTGCAGTCGAGGACGGCAGAAATTTAGGTGGGGTGATGAAATTCGGAAATTTGCAGGCGGAAGTTGGAATCAGCTAGCGCAAGACAGGGGTAATTGGAGATCGCTGGGAGAGGCCTTCGTCCTGCAGTGGACATAAAAATACAGGCAAACCTCGATATAACAAGAATCGATTTAACGAAATTCGCGATGTTATGAACAATCGTTATTTCCAGATCGTAGTTCCATTTGATTAACGAAACCTCGAATTCACGAAGTTCGCGATATAACGAACTTTCCGCTGCAAGTACAACTTCGTTATATCGAAGTTCGGCTGTATGGGTTGATGGTGATGATAAGACCATGTATACATTTCCCGCCGCGCGCGTGCGAGCAGCGCTTCCTGCCCGTCATTTCCGGTCCGTTCGCTGCCTTCTCCGAGCTGCGGCGGCGGCACCCGAGTCTGCTTCCGTGCGCCATGTGCATGGCCGTCGCCTGCGGTGGGCTGGCGCTCGCGTTCGTGCTCATGCGCCAACAGGTCAAGCTGGACGCCGAGCGCCTCACTTACATGCCCCCCTGCGGCACCGAGGACTGCCGCGAACAGGCCGCCAGGCTCGCCAGGCGCATCGACGCCAGCCGGGAACCTTGCGACGACCTCTACGCTTACACCTGCGGCGCCGCCGGAGTCGATACGGCGAGGAAGAGATGGTAAGCGGAGCGCCCATATTGCGATATAAATCACATGGACACTCCAGGCGCATTTCTGCCGTCGCCGTTGCCGTGAGGTTCCGTATAAAGTCCAAGAGCGATAACATCGTCGCCGCGCGCCGTATGCTGTTGACTTTCATCCGTGCCAAGCTCTTACGTGTCAAGACTTGCTTCGAGAGTGTTTGCGGTTGGGCTACACTTGGTATTTAAAACGGAAACATATTCGTTCTAAGTGTCGTTGATTTTGCTGTTTGCCGGTACACTATCCGGTCTGTGTTCAGAAAGTTTCTTGCACCATGACTCGAGAATTTTCATTAAATCACACACCATCGTAAAGAAAAAAATGTGGGCCCCGGAGACAGTGCAAAGCGGGAAGTGCACAGTGTGCTGCTTCTCCAAGAAGCATCGCATGACGTCATCATGTAACATCCTCACTTTACGAAGACACCATCGCGTGACGTTCCGTTTGACCTGATGACGTCGTTAAGTCAGATTACGTCATCAGTCAATATCGTCACGTCACAATGCCGTTATCACGTAACGTAACGCATAATGTGATGTCATCACGCGACCTTTGGTGTGATCTCATCACGTGACGTCTGACGTGATTACGTAATCACGTTACATCATCATGGGTCGATCCCGGAAGCGTATTACATAATTGCGCCCACGCCCAGTGCTCGACCGCTGGCGCCGCCATGCGCCGCTCGCGCGTACCATGTTTCTAGCCGCCGCCGTTGGAACGGAGAACACGCTGGGCTGGTGGTGACTAGGCACGACTGTGGCTGCTGCTAAGGGATCGATGCCATTCCTAAATAAACGCATCACTGTTTTGATGATCCAAATATAATCTTACTATCAGGGAGGGAGCAGTCTACCTGACTGGAGCAGTATTTTTTTATTTGGGGTGTTGCTACGCTGCGCTCCACAACACCCCAACGACCGCCGCTTCGCGTCGGCGCCAGGCACCGCGGCTTCCGCCGCGGCCCCGGGGTTCAACCGACCGCGCTGCCAAACAGAAAGGAAAAAAAAAGAAAACCGTGATAGCAAGAAAAAAAAAGTTTCTAGCAAAAGCGGAATTAGAACCCGCGTACGCCTGGTCCCGAAACGAGCGTCGTAACCACTAGGCCATACAGCCGAGGGTCCAAAGCTTGCATTCATGCGAATTATATGATTGTGTTCAAGCGCCCTCGGCGAAAGAAACCACCTAGAAACACGGTACGCGCGAGCGGCGCATGGCGGCGCCAGCGGTCGAGCACTGGGCTTGGGCGCAAATAGAAACACGCATCCCGGAAACAGTGCAAAGAAGCGGGAAGTGCACAGTGTGCTGCTTCTCCAAGAGGCATCACATGGCGTCATCAGGCAACATCACCAATTGACGTTCACGTCATCGCGTGACGTCACGTTTGACGGGATGGCGTCATCAGGCGATATCGTAACACGACGATGCCATTATCACGTAACGTAACGTTTGACGTGATGATGTCATCGCGCAACTTTTGGGATGATGACGTCATCATGCGACGTTTGAGGTGAGGACCTAATCACGTTTCGTCATCGCTGTCAAACGGGACGTTACCGCTTGGTCACGTGGGTTTTTGTACTATCAAATGTTAGCGGCGGATTTCTCGCTTCATGGGGCCATACTATGCAGTTGTAATGGCGGTTTTCCACAGCTTCGCTGGACAGCCACTTTCGCAGGGCCGCGATGGGCGCGCCGGCGTCGGTGGCGGAGAAAATCGTTCCGAACCACCCCGACTGCCGCAAGCCCTACGCTTGGCGAAAGGCGTTAGTGAATAAAATTGAATTTCTCAAAGTAAAACCCGTCAGAAAAATTGTAAAGTACAACTTAACCACAACCTTCAGACATGATAGCGTCGGATTGTAATTTGAATGTACGAGAAAACATAATTCTCTTATTACGAGGGAACTCAAACACAAACCCCTTTTCCAGCATTTCTACCATACCAACAGCGGCGCGCAGAGGCGAAGGTGGAGAAAAAAAGCGACCATGAGAACACCAAGGCGTAGTCGGCTGTTTTATGACCTACATGACAAGCATGTCATGTCATGACCTATCATTTATGTTTTTCATACACTCTTGTCATACTATGCCAATTTTGGTACTTACCAAGTTAACGAAATTGGGTACCGGTCCGGGACAGTGTCCTTGATAAACTCGGTAGTAATGCAGTTTCACTCAACGTGAAAGCTGGGGAAGTGCGAAGCAGTGATTCGCCAGTGTAGCCCTTGTGTTTACCTTGTGTTATTTATCTTGTTTTATCCTGTGTTTATCTTGTGTTTAGCAATACATAATGCGTTTTGACATCTGTGCTAAGACACAACTGGTGGGAAACCGCCACGCATATGGAGCCAAAGCCCTTGCTGATGATATAGAAGCCATTTTAACGAATTTCTGTTAATTCATTCGATTAATTCACGAATATTCGTATCTTTTAAACTATGCTGAATCGTGTTATTGTATTTTGAACCAGTTTTGATAAATTCGGCACTTGTTTTGACCTTGTTTTGAGAACTTGATTTTTCGCGGGTACACGACGAACATGAGCTTCACATTACAAGATTTTCACGATTTTCACGAGTTTCTGCTAATTAATGCGCTTAATGCTTGATTATTCCCATCTTTTACATTATTCTGAATCATGTTAGTTTATTTTGAACCGGTTTTGATCAATTCTGCGCTTGTTTTGATCCTGTTATTGCGCGTGACAACATGACACGCCGACAGCCCGGGCCCCTAAAGTGGTTCGCACTTAAAAGGACAGCTGCAGTTCCCTGACAAGCATTCAGGGATCGTTGAATGCTATCGCGTTCCTCTCTTAAAGGCCAAGCTTAAGCGTCCTCCAATTTTCTTTGTGGTTCCGATGAATGTTAAGAAGAAAAAAACACCGCATATCCACGAGGTGAATGATGATGAGTGGGCGAAGCTCCGGAGGGAATCATCGGTAAACCGTGAATCTTCCGTGTAATTCGCCCAGTCTCGCCGCACTAAATCGAACGATTGACTTCCACCAATGACACGCGCCATATGTGGCGTCATTCCTATTTTATAACAGCGCCCTTCATTATAATTGCACCATCTCCCGCTTAAGGGGACGCTAGCACAAACGCGTTAGAAACGTGCAGTACTCTCTAGTACTAGAGAGGCCACAGCGTCTTACGCAGCCGTTTACATATGCCGGAACGTGCACCGCGTTTGCCGACGCCATCACATGACTGCTGAGAGAGTATCACCGCCTTGGGCAGCGCTTCCGAAACGCGTTGAAGGCGGTGGCAAGTCAAGTTCAAGTCGAGGAGCGTTTATGAATACGGGGGTAAGGCGGAGAGGCCACAGCGTCTTACACCAGCTTCTTACACGGGCCGTAACGCGCTAGCAAAAACGCGTTAGAAACGCGCAGTCTTTCGTTAATATTGGGTATTTATTGTCATCGTGGTGCGTGTGTCCATGCGCGCTTCGTGGCGTAGTGGTTAGCGCCACGCGTTCGGAAGCGAGGGGTCCCTGGTTCGATTCCGCGCTACGGACACAACTTTCGGCATTTTATTGCGATAGCAATTATATGGACACTCAAAAGCAGATTTCTGCCGTCGGCGTCGCCGTCGCCGTGAGGTTCCGTATCACGTCAATGGAGATGAAATCGTCGCCGCGGGGAAGGGAGGAGACGTTTAGCTGCGGCACCAAGTGCCTATTTATATCAGAGGCTCCGGCAACAGTCACCAACGCCGCACGCATTTTGAGCGAACGCGGGCAAAACGCCGACGGCGTCGACAACAGTTCTGCGTGTTGCCGGTGCTGCTGCATGTCCAAGTTTATACAGCTGATAAAGCTAATAACATTACTCCATATAGCTCTCTACAAATTTGCTATCGCAATTGATGCTTCGCCTTTCAGGTGAAACTGCGACAACTTTTTTAGGGGCGAAGCTCCTTAAGGTGTGGGTCTGTCCCTCCTCTGTAGTATGTAGTAGTAGTAGTCGTCGTCGTCGTAGTAGGTATCCACGTCTACTTTTATGAAAAAAAATTCCGAAAGTTGTGTCCGTAGCGCGGAATCGAAGCAGGGACCCTTTGCTTCCGAACGCGCGGCGCTAACCACTACGCCACGAAGCGCACATGGACACACGCACCACGATGACAATACCCAACATTAACGAAAGACTGCGCGTTTCTAACGCGTTTTTGCTAGCGCGTTACGGCCCGTGTAAGAAGCTGGTGTAAGACGCTGTGGCCTCTCCGCCTTACCCTCGTATTCATAAACGCTCCTCGACTTGAACTTGACTTGCCACCGCCTTGGGCAGCGCGTTCGAAACGCGTTGAAGGCGGTGGCAAGTCAAGTTCAAGTCGAGGAGCGTTTATGAATACGGGGGTTATACTCTCTCAGCAGTCATGTGATGGCGTCGGCAAACGCGGTGTACGTTCCGGCATGTGTAAACGGCTGCGTAAGACGCTGTGGCCTCTCCCCCTTACTAGAGAGTACTGCACGTTTCTAACGCGTTTGTGCTAGCGTCCCCTTAAGCGGGAGATGGTGCAATTATAATGAAGGGCGCTGTTATAAAATAGGAATGACGTCACATATGACGCGTGTCATTGGTGGAAGTCAATCGTTCGATTTAGTGCGGCGAGACTGGGCGAATTACACGGAAGATTCACGGTTTACCGATGATTCCCTCCGGAGCTTCGCCCACTCATCATCATTCACCCCGTGGATATGCGGTGTTTTTTTTTTTCTTTGAAAATGTTCCAGCTTGTTATTAAGCTCCTTTAATAGTCCTTTAATATTTTTTCATAAAAGTATACGTGGTTACCTACTACGACGACGACTACTACTACTACTACTACTACATACTACAGAGGAGGGACAGACCCACACCCTAAGGAGCTTCGCCCCTAAAATGGAATTGGAAGGAATTGAACCCTCATAAATTTCCACCAAACTACAGTAAGTGTTAGCAAAACGATAAAGACGCGGCTCAAAAGCGTCCTCTACGCCAGACGCTGCAGGGATTTGCTGATTTAGTGCAGGCGTATGCCTCGGAGCCACGCTGAACAAAGATAGGTTCGTTACGAGCAGATAGCTGACAGCAATATTTTAACCTAGCAACCTGTCAATGGTTACACGATTTTTTTGTTTAGCAAATCTCAGTGTATCGATGCAAATGCGTCCGAAATGTGAGTCTGGTGGGTTGCGTTGAGTATGGTACCTTCGCCACGGTGCATGCAAAGAAAAACTGGTTTCCTTGCCATTTATCTGCAAAACCGAGAGACTTGGATAAAAGGTTTGCGCTTTGGTCGAAATGTTTCACAAGTGCCTTATCAAAATTTACAGCGAAATATCTGAAGCATAACGCTTTGTCAAAACCTCCAAGATAACCGGAGAAATTGTGGCCCGTGTGTAAAGTGGTGTGTAGTAGACGCCTCTAGAGAACTCGGCTCCGATGAAGGTGAACGCATGCAGCGCGACAGTTCGCAACTATACATTCTGTTTGTAGAACGCAGTGCTGAAGTCACATAAATCTCCTCTGGGAGCTATCTGAATGATGCGTAAGCACTTCGTAGTAACGACGTGGTCAGGAGTGCTCACACTCAACACTGCTGGTAATTTCAGCGGCTGCGGTCGTCTTGGTGCCGTTACTGTAAATGCGACAGCGCTGTGGCGACACGAACTGCTGCGGAAGGCGGCGCAATTTGAACTGTTAAAACAAGCAGGCTGCTGCAGGTGGCAGTGCCAGGTGCGCTGATGACGTTCCGATGCGAAGCCACGGCTGCTCCACAGTTATGGCTTACTAAACGTGTGCCTCGTGCATTTCTCTCAATTTGAAGATAGAAAGAATAAAGTTACTCATGAAGAAACAGGCCAACCTAGACGCAGTAAGGGTAAAAACAGACCAATTCACGCTGGTGCTCGCAAACAAATATGCAGCTTTAGAACAGGAAGATAAAGACAACATAGAGGTAATGAATGAAACCGTAACTAGGTTGATCTCAGAAGCAGCAATTGAAGTGGGAGGTAAGGCACCAAGGAAACCAGTAGGTAAGCTCTCCCAAGTAACAAAGGACCGAATAAAGGAACAGCAAAACATGAAAGTGTCGAACTCTAGAGATCAGATAGAATTAGCTGAACTGTAGAAACTGATCAACAAGAAGGAAGTAAGAGATATCCGAAATTATAACGTGGAAAAGATTGAGGAAGCAGTAAAATATGGACGCAGCACGAAACCAGTGTGAAGAAAACAAGGCATAGGACAAGGCAAAATGTATGCACTGAAAGATGAGCAGGGTAATACCATCAGCAATTTCGATGGCCTAGTAAAAGCAGCGGAAGAATTCTATACTGATCTCTACAGTACCCAGAGAAGTAAAGCTACTTTCGTTCGAAGTGATGATGAACAGGATACAGATGCTCCTTCTATATCTAGCGATGAAGTTAGTTTCCCCTGGTCATGTCCTTGAAAGACATGACCAGGGGAAAAGCTGCTGGAGAAGATGGAATAACAGTCGATTTAATCAAGGATGGAGGAGATATCATACTTGAAAAGCTTGCGGCCCTTTATACGCAATGCCTCACGACTTCAAGTGTACCAGAAAGCTGGAAGAACGCCAACATTATACAGTGTAGACTGCTTATAACGTAAGTCGCCGGAGTCGCGAATATCCGCACTATAAGCGGTACCACACAATAACCAAAGCAACAATTTTCAAGGCCCGCACATATGCAAAACATGTGCACCGAGCCGCCACGCGTATGGGACAGTCGAGGAATGCGGCTAGAACGTTTGCATTCAATTTACAGTCGAATCTCGTTAATCTCGCTAGCGAGTGTGGTCGATGCACGCGCCCTCTCTCGCGCGTACATCGAAGCACCTTGCATCGAGGTACTAGTCGCGCGAGCGCGAATAACTTGTATAATACACCTCCAACTGGTTGTTTAAGGAAATAAAGTGAACAGCACAGCTAACAAGAACGTCGCCAGCGCATTGGCGTTAGAAAGGATTGGATTGGATTCGAAATGCAACCTCGCTGGCTATCACGTGGCGTTCACTAAGTCGACGCTTCCTTTCCAACTCGATAAAATGGACCGGCAACGCATTACAAGCACCCGTCTGATACTACATGAACAAATAATTTATATATAGATATTCGCCTTACTTTGTAAAAGTGACAAAACGGTTTTTTATTTTGTTTCACTACGCTAAATTTTGCCAGAGGGCGCTGCAACAACGAAAGGTCCGCTCCGCTACGCTACACGCATAACTAAAACGTGAAAATCGCCCGCCGCTCCGCTGTGGCTTAGCGGGGCAGCTCGGAGCGGAGCGGACCGTAAAGACGCTCAACTAAAACACTCTATTGTCGCGCGCGAACAAAACAAAAAAAGAATGAAAAAAATGCGGCGGAAATTTCACCCTCTCTCAAATGGCAAGGTCGCCGATTCTGCGTTGCGCCGGAACACGCGTGTACGTGCCGACGTCTCAGCCACGCTACCGTAGCCACGCGTAGAAAACGGCAGTGAACCCTTCTTTCTCCTTTATGCTTCCTCTACTTTCTAGTCACGTGTTGACCTTGCACGCTGCGGCTACGGCGCAGAGGGAAGCAGCGGCGCTGTCCCAGGCCGGCCAACGAAACTGCCCACGCCGGCAAACAACCGCTTCCCGATAACGGCAGAAAACGAAACTTCGAGGAGCTGGCGCCGGCTGGCGCCGGGCCGGCTGGTGCGGCGGCGCGCTGCCTGCACGGTGGCGGGCGCACACGGTGACAGTCGAAAGTGAGGGAGCTACGAGGGAGGGCGAGGGGAGCCACCGAAGCGGCGGAGTTGCCGTGGCGAAATCCGCTTCCCTGCCGCCCTCCTCCCTCACATTGCACCGTCTCCGCGTGCGCCCTACGCCGTGCTGTGCCGGCGCCGCCCGGTCCCTTTAGTTTCGTTTACTGCCGTTATCGTGAAGCGAGCGTTGGCCGGCGTTGGCAGTTCGTGGCCCTCGCTCGCTATGCGCGCCGTGATATTTCACGACTCGCACTCCAGATTCTGGTTTCAGCCTCACTGGCTGTTCGTTCGCACCACGTGCCCTTATCCTCCACTTCGTCTCTCTTTCTTCCTCGAACACTCCTTTGGGCGCCCGTATGAGGGGAGCGTTCGCCGTCTCCGCTGACTTCCGTACTCCCAGGCAGCCGCACTGTAACCGGTATTTCGTTTCCCGCAACTGCACTATAAGCGATACGTGTATACATGGAGTGCTATGGGAAAATTAACGGGAGTCTGAAAAGACCGCACTATATCCGGTCCTGCACTATAAGCGGTTACGTTATAAGTGGTCTATACTGTACTCAACTATAAGAAGGGAGGCGTTAAAGAATTGAAGAATTATATACCCATTAGCTTGCTTTCAGTATTGTATAAACTATTCACCAAGGTAATTTCAAATATAAACTGGGCAACACTTGACTTCAGCCAACCTAGAGAACAGGCTGGCTTCAGGAAGGGATATTCTACGATGGATCATATCCATGTCATCAACCAGGTAATAGAGGAATATGCGGAGTACAGTAAACGTCTGTATATGGCTTTCATAGATTATGAAAAAACATTTGATTCAGTAGAGATACCAGCAGTCATAGAGGCATTACGCAACTAAGGAGTACAGAATGCATACATGAATATATTGACAAATGTCTACAAGGATTGCACAGCAACCTTGGTTCTCCACAAAAAGTTTACAAAGTTACCTATCAAGAATAGGGTCAGGCAAGGAGACACAATCTCTCCAATGCTATTCACTGCATGGTTAGAAGTAAGTATTCAAGCTCTTAGACTGGGAAGGCTTAGGAGCGAGAACCAACGGCAGAGAGCTCAGCAACCTTCGGTTTGCAGCAACCTTCGGTTGAGCGACACTGGGGACGAATTACAACAAATGATTGAGGAGCCTAACCGAGAAAGTGTAAGAGTGGGGTTCAAGATTAATATGCAGAAAAACAAATATAATGTTCAATAATAGCCTGGCAAGGGAACAAGAATTCAGGATCGCCAGTCAGCCTCTAACTTTGTAAAGGAGTGCGTTTATCTAGGTCACTTACTCACAGGGGACCCTGATCATGAGAAGGAAACTTATAGAAGACTAAAATTGGGCTGGAGTGCATACGGCAGGCATTACCAAATCCTGACTGGGAGATTGCCACTGTCATTGAAAAGAAAAGTGTTCAATCATTGCATTCTACTGGTGCTAACCTATGGGGCAGAAACTTGGAGGTTAACAAAAGCTCGAGAACAAGTTAAGGACCGTACAAAGAGCGATGGAACGAAAAATGTTAGGTCTAACGTTAAGAGACAGGAAGAGAGCGGTGTGGATCAGAGAGTAAACGGAGATAGCCGGTATTCTAGTTCACATTAAGCGGAAAAAGTGGAGCTGAGCAGGCCATGTAATGCGTAGGATGGATAACCGGTGGACCATTAGGGTTGCAGAATGGATACCAAGAGAAGGGAAGCGCAGTTGAGGACGGTAGAAAACTAGGTGGAGTGATGAAGTTAGGAAATTCGCAGGCGCAAGTTGGAATCGGCTAGCGCAAGACAGGGGTAATTGGAGGTCGCAGGGAGAGGCTTTCGTCCTGTTGTAGACATAAATATAGACTGATGACGATGATGATGATGATACCCATAGGAACGCTCATGATTTTCTTTCTGCGCAGGCTGTTGACGCCGTACTTGGAAAGTGTGAAGGGAATGATTCACCGTGGTCTCGTGCCAGCAGACCGCAACAGTTCTAGCGCCGCGTACAAGGCCTACTCCGCCTTCAACGCCTGCCTTTCGAGGCCAACGGGCGTTGGCGTCGTCCAGCCGTTCGTCGAGTTCATGAGCGCCCGAAAGATACCGTGGCCCCGGAGACCTCCCGAAGACGCTGACCCGTTGGACGTGCTCGTCGACCTGGCCGTCAACTGGAGGGTGCCGCTGCTCTTCGACGTGCGCGTCGTCTACACCAACCTCGACAACCCGCTGGTGGTCGCCATCGACGCGATGGGCTACGTAACCCTGCTCCGCATGGAGCAGCTGTCCGCTTGCGGCGAAAGCGGCGGTGGCGAGTACGACGAACTGCTGCGCAGCGTGGCCGGGTACCTCCGACAAGACGCACTGCTCTCTGACGAGGAGTGTCTCGTGCTTCGACTGGACGAGACCTCGGTCAGGAGCAATGTCACGTCGGCCGTCCGGATCGAGGAAGAAGAGGAAGAAGACGACGTCTTCGTCGCTTCCCTTAACGACAGCCTGTCGTCCTCGGAGATCGGTCAGACCTGGCTGACCCTCTTGCAGCGCCACCTGGGCTCGGACGTCCAGCTGTCACCGGCAACGAAGCTCCAAGCTCACAGTGAGCGACACTTCTACGAAATCGTCGCCCTGTTGGAGGCGATGCCACGCGAGAGACTGCTGAACGTCATCGGCTGGACGTTCGCCTACTCGTACTTGTGGATCGTCAACCCGGACCTGGACCACTTCCGACCCGGCAAGGAGTGCGACGTCTTTGACGGACAGGCGGCTTGTTTCCTGACCGTTCAGGAGTCATTCGGCACGGTCCTGGTGGCGCCGCAGTTCCTCGGGTACTTCCAGCAGGACCGACAGGCAACGACTCTTCACCATGCTCGACGCGACCACGCAGCTTTTAGCGCGAGCCGTACGGACTTCGAGGAGCTTGGCGGACGCCACCAAGCGGTGGGTCGTCGAGAAGATCCTGGGGAGGACCAAACGTCGGCTGTGGCCGCCGGAGCCGTTCTTCCATACGAAGCTGCTGGACGAGCTGTACGAGGGATTTCCCGCGACGACGACGAGCTTCTACGAGTCCTGGTTCGAGTCGCGAAGGGCCGTGCGCAGGATGTTGAAGAACAGCTACTACAGCCGCCTGATGACGGGCAGCGTACGGTGGCACGCCGAAGAGGTGCGCTACTCGTACGCCGGCAGCCTGCTCCAAGTCGGCCTGTCGGCGCTGTTCCCGCCTTCTTATTACCGTCACGACACGGGCGCGTTGGCTTACAGCGGCTTGGGTTTCCAGCTCGCCAGGGCGCTGGTCAGAGCCGTGGACCAGCGCGGCCGCGCCATCGACGCCACCGCGGTCGCGGAGGAGGTGTGGACGCAGGTCGAGAAGTGTCGCCTGGACTCGGCCAACACCAGTCGTGAAAGGGACGCCGTGGCTCGCCTGTTCGCCCTGGAGGTCGCCCTGGCGGCCCTCAGGGAGAACGCCCAGGACCACCGGCTGGACATGCTCGAGGGTCTCGAGCATTGGACGGGTTTGCAGACTTTCTACGTGAACTTCTGCGCCAACTTTTGCGACCATCCGCGCGGCGCGGAGCTGTGCAACGTAGCGATGAACGCGAGCGAATTTGGCGACGCCTTTGAGTGCCCTGGTGCGCCATCGCCCAGTATAGACCGACGGTGTCTCGTCGTTTGAGATATACTGAGCGTTTCGGTGGCTCGGATGGAACGTCGCAAACGCCGCAAATAAAAAGGAAATTGTGCAGAAACCATCGACGATGATTGTCAATGTAAGCCAATAGCCGAACGCTTCTAGAAATACGTATTGAAGGAATGATGCGCTTCAAGATGTATATTTGCTCGAGCGAGGATACTCGGGTAGCGTTCGTTGTTTCACAGAGAACACAGTCATTAACCAGCTGGCACATCTGTAGCGGTAGTGTATATAGTGACTGTACATATACAAGCCGATTAGTCATGTGTGTGCGTCGTCTCCTGCGGCGTGAGCGCCGATGTGGAAGTCGACTACCATCCTACCATCCCGCGAATACACGCAAAGTGCCTCGAGCGGCCAGTCGCGCGGCAATGTTGCGTGTTTTCGGCGGGCTTCTTTAACGCTCGGAAAAACACTTCTACGTAGCACGTATTGAGCAACAGAAAGCTGTATCGGGAGTTTCTCATGTCACTCTACAATTTTCTCATTGACACTTTTAATCTAATATTTGAGAAGTTGAATAATTATGACTAATTATCTCATTAGGCGGAATGCAAAAAATAGCCTGAGTATCTCCAAGCGACGGCAAACATTACCTTGGTTCTGTCCCGCTACGTAGCACTTCCATATTTTAAACTTTGGCCCAAGTTAACTGAAGCACTCTGTATAGACTGGGCGATTGGCCATTTACAGAAGCAAAGGTCTTGGAAGCATGGCCTCACAGCTCATCAGCCCAGAAAGCCATTCGCCCGACTTGAGATATGCTGTATCGGGCTTAGTGCATGGGGAAGTGTATCAAGTCTCGCGTCTTCTCTCTCTCTCTTTCTTTTACTCCCCATCCCCCTCTCCACGTGTAAGATATAGCAAACTGGACAACGTCTGGTAAACCTCCCTTGCCTTTCCTTCCTCCCTTCTCTCTCTACTCGTCAAGCACCGAGCCATATCTAGCCTCTAGAGTTCAAAAATGGAGGTGCTATACGGTCGAAGCGAGATGAGCATAGTGGTGCTTTGTGAAAAAAAGAAAAAAAAGAAACCGATCGAAGCACGCGAGAGGAGCGGCCGCGCCGTTCGACACGATTAGCCTTTATTTTGCTTCCCCTGGCCACCCCGGTTTGGATCGCAGTCAAGATCAACACGAAAGCGGCCGGAATAACGGAAGCACTGTTCTGCCGGCTCGATTTAACAGGTCTGTTCGTTTGCCGGGGCTTTGCGGTCTCGTTGTCTTTGGCGTTGTCTTTGGCTCGGCTCGGCATGGAGGCGAGCGCCGAGCACCTATATATATTTGCCTCCGACTGATCCGTGTCGGACGAGTCGGCGCTTGCGTAGAGTGCCCCTGCAAGGTTAGCACAACGCGAGTGTAAAGTAAACACCGTCTGTATAACATCTCGAAACCGCGTGTTTGCCTGCCGGCCCCTAAAGGAGCTGTGACGCATATAACGTTGCGTATACACCCTGAAACGCGGTCACCCCTTTATACCAAAGGTGCGCAGTTTCACATTCTTGAATCTTAACGGCGCCCTTTATATCAAGTTTTCACGTATCGAACTTTCTTTTTCTCCTTTTTTTTTTCTTTTTTTTTAGCGCCAGGCTTAAAGTTGACATTAAAGTAAACACTACAGGAGCAAACGATATGGGTAACTATATACAGAGGACAATTACTCACAGGGGATCGACCCTGATCATGAGAAGGAAATTTACCGAAGAATAAAATTGGGCTAGAGTGCATACGGCAGGCATTACCAAATCCTGACTGGGAGCTTACCACTGTCGTTGAAAAGAAAAGTGTACAATCATTGCATTCGACCGGTGCTAACGTATGGAGCAGAAACTTGGAGGTTAACAAAGACTCTCGGAAACAATTTAGTTAAGGACCGCAGAAAGAGCGATGGAACGAAATAAGTTGGGCCTAACGTTAAGAGGCAGGAAGAGCACTGTGTGGATCAGAGAGCAAACGGAGGTAGCCGATATTCTAGTTGACATTAAGAGGGAAAAAATAGAGCTGGGCAGGCCATGTAATGCGTGGGATGGATAACCGGTGGACCATTATAGTTACAGAATGGATACCAAGAGAAGGGAAGCGAAGTCGAGGAGGGCTGAAAACCAGGTGGGGGGAGGAAGTTAGGAAATTTGCACGCGCAAGTTGGAATCAGCTAGCGCAAGACAGGGGTAATTGGAGATAGCAAGGAGAGGCCTTCGTCCTGCAGTGGACATAAATATAGGATGACTGATGATGATGATGATGATGATATACAGGGTGTTTTATTTTAGCTGCACCATAGCACAATTTTAATCCTTGATCTGAAGTACTCGATGAGGCGGCTATTACTTCCTCAAGAAATCCAAATGCCTAATTGAATACTTAACATAATTACGCTAACTAACTTCTTAATTAATTATTTTACGGCACATATCTTTATTTACAAGCTATAGCTAGTGAGTTTCCAAGGTGTACCCACTATTTCAAATCAAATCAAATCAAAATCAAATCAAAATTTATTCCAACATACAGCAGATGTTGAGGACCCTGGACAAAAAGCCAGCAAGGCTTGACGTGGTCCATGGCCTCGTTTTAAAGTCCATTTGTGGACTTGACGAAAGCATTTGAGAAAATAAATCATCATATCTTATTTCATAAGCTTGAATCATTAGGAATTACCGGCCCAGCACTACTATTACTGCAAAATTACTTAACAGACAGAATACAGGTAGTAACTATTTCAAGTGTTCATTCTAAAACCATGCTCACTAACACTGGCGTGCCCCAGGGTTCCATACTGCGTCCACTCTTCTTCTTATTATATGTCAATGATCTGCCTAACTGTCTTTCTTCTTCGAAATGTATACTTTATGCAGACGACACTACTATCACCAACTCAAATAAATGTCTTTCAACTCTGATACCCAACCTTAATGACGATTTATACAGCCTGCTGGAGTGGTGCCATACTAACCAGCTACAGATAAACCCGTCGAAAACAAAATTTGTTTTATTCACTTCCCATCAACGAACACTTCATTCCATTCCTCCTATTTTTCTTGGTACCAGTCCTATCCCTGCAAGTTTTTCCTGTAATTATCTTGGTGTAGAAGTTGACAGAAATCTCAAGTTTATTGAACACATATCCAAAGTAAAACATAAGATTACCTACGGGATTAGGGTGCTTCTAAAAACACGACACATATTTAACTATCATATATTACTATCCTTATACTTTTCATTTATTCATTCACATATTAACTACTGCGTTACTTCTTGGTGAAACACATACGTAACCCATTTAAACTCATTGGAAATACTACAGAATCAGGCTATTAGGATAATTACATTTAGCCCCTTTGACCACAATGCCGCATATCTTTTGCGAACTAACCGCATTCTCTCAGTCGCAAAATTAGTTAAATATAACCTCGGCACCTTTTTGTTCCGACAGATCAATTACTCACGATGCGATAGTCTGACACCACAACGTTCTCTAATAAATACCAATATAACCAGCTTTGCAATAAACAGGAACTTCATTTTGCCCAAAATACATTCTAATTATGGCAAACAAACCATGAAAAATTATGGCAAAGCGTCCATTTTTCATCCGTCGCATTCCGGAACACACTACCATTAGATATAAAAACACTTAAAATTCATGAATTCAAGAAACAACTAAAAGAATACATTTTGTCCAATATGGATGATTAGTTTATACTCACAGCCATTCTTTCAATGTGCCTTCATTTAATTTTCATAGTAGTGCAATTGGACTCATGTTTGATGTCCTTGTCATGCACATGTATTTGAGTTTGACAATTATATTATGTACGTCCAGTCATTTATACTCTACACTCTTAGTGTTCGACAAAATTATACTACAGTGTTTTTTTTTATATATACGCCTCCTATCTATGAACGTTTAATTCTTTCATTAACCTATTTATGCTAAAACCTGTTAATAGTTCTTGTTCACGATGTGCTACAACTGCTGTAATCTGTACCTTATTATGTTTAAATTGTAAATATGTTTTAACTTTATTATGTTTAAATTGTTCACGATGTGTTACAACTCCTGTAATCTGTACTTTATTATGTTTAAATTGTAAAGGAGGTCCCATTGCAGTCTCTGACTTCGGGACCTCCTTCTGTATATTAACAGCCTGTAATCTTTTTATCCACTTTCAATAAAACCGATTCTGATTCTGATTCTGACTTCGAACGAATTTTCTGGGCTGCGCTACTTTCGAGATATTAATTTTCAAAGTGTCCGACAAAATGCATTGGTGTTCCAGTTACTTTTGTGCTTCAATGCATAAAACAGCGTTTTCTTCAAAAAGGTCACTGGAACGCAAATGAATTTCATCGGACACTTTGAAAACTAATATCGCGAAACTGGTTCAGTCCTAAGAATTCATGTCAAGTGGATACGCCTTGTGAACTCACAGGCTATAATTCGTAGGTTGAAATATGCGCTGTAATGTAATTCATTAAAAAGTTCATTCGCCTAGTTATGGTAATTAATCAATTAGGCGTTTTGATTTCTCGTGGAAGTAATTGCCGCCTCATCGAGTAGGTTAGATCAAGGATTGGAATTGTACTATCTCCCACAGGCAATTTTTTTTAATATGGTGCAGCTAAAATAAAATACCCTGTATATATGTATGCATGTATGTATATGTATACGCAACAACCTTTCGTTCCGAGATGCCTGAAGGCGCTGAAATTTATAATGGCACTGTAAATGTTTAATAACACCGTGCTGTATACCTTCAGGTCTAACGGAGAACAATCAAAATACCCAACCCTGCAGTGGGTGTTAGCATTTTTTTTTTTAAGAGCTCCTCGCCAGGTTCGGGCATTGAAAACAAGCTATTTTTTTTTTCGATAGGCCCCGAGTATAATCTGCGTACAACCTAGCCAGGCCACTTCTCTCGCGATATCAGTCATCTTATGACGCGGTTCGGTGCAGGAGGCATGGCCACAGTTTCGACAATCTGAAGCGATTCTTTGAATGCCTTGGTCTATAGACTGGGTCACCAAAAAAACTACACCCTCGTCCTCGTATTCATTGTAGACGTACCCTGATGAGACTAGCGCTGCATCTTTAGGAGTTTCTCACACGCCATCGTTGATATAACTAAACGATGTCCCCATAACAGCAACCCATCCACCGCGGACAACTCGTGTCCCCCTATTCCGGTATTCCGCCATGTCTCCGCTGCCGGAGACATGCAGGAGACGGAGTGCCAACCCACAGTCATGTCGCAAAACAGCCGTCAGCTGGCCTGAGTGCTTCGAGCTCCTTGCACGAAATAGCTGGCTGATCCCATTGACCAATGAGAAGCGCCAGTTCCGTCAGGTGTGTTTCTGCTTCCAGCTGCTACAACGATTAAGGCAAACGGCTCAGAGCATCAGATGTCAACATCTGTTTGCCAGGGTTACAAATCAGCTCGTAGATGTATGCCCCTCAGCAGAAGCAACCATCACTGAATTCGGGCGGCAGCCGTAACAAAAGTTTGACGGTCCGGTCTGAAGAGAGTCAACAAAGGACGGTGATCCGTAACCAGCGCAAATTCTAGGAGTCAAAAGGTAGTCGTGGAACCGCTTAACCCCAAATACAATATGGCTAAATTTTCTCGCTCAATTGTGGAGCACTTTCTTTCGACTGAGGTGAGCGTTCGTGACCTGAAATCGATTGGCCTGTATTCGCCGCTTGTATACGGTCTAAAAGTGTAGCACGGACACCGTAGGGTGAAGCGCGGCATTCCAACAGCAAAACGCCAGCCGGGGATCAAAGCAAGTCAGCATGGGGGTCGAACACAACGCTTTAATAAATTGCCTGCTGAAATGCCGCGTCTTCTGCCGCGCGCCAATGTCATTTCGCACCTTTTTTCAAGAAGGCGGTACGAAGCTGCAAGCACAGTGGACAGGTTCGGCATGATTAATTTGTAAATAGTAACCATTCGCAAAAAGGCTCGTAACTCTACGACATTTCGTGGCAAAGGGGCTACCCTGATTGCGTCAGCGTGATAGAAAGAGAATGCCGTCGTACAGAATCAATGCGATGACGAAGATACGTCACTGATGATTCGCTCAACCTGCACTCGTGAGAACAAAATGTGATGAAATTCTCACGGAAACATTGTAACACAGACATTGAAGATTCTCATTTTGAGCTGTGCTGCATGTCCTCAGCTATGAACACATCCTCTAGATATATACAATTTGAGTTCCTTCCAGGCCCTCTTACTACATGAATTCAATATTCCGTTGAAATATTACCGGTGCTGAAGCGATGTCAATGGTATAACCTAATCATTCTGTCCAGCATCGTTGAAAAACTTCAGTTTTGTGCTATCTGCCGTATTGACAGATATGAATGGACGTACAGATTACACTTCTTGCTGGCAGCGATGAAAGAACTCGAAACTTTCCAGTATTTCATTTGCCACCGAGTCGTGGTAGCAGCTTAACGTCTGCGCAACTGCGTAAGTCTTTCTTTTCATCCCTTAGCCCCATTCCCTCCGAGTACAGGGTAGCAAATCGGACGCGCCCGCTGGTTGACCTCCCTGCATTTCCTTCTTTTCCTCCTAGATTCTCCTCTGCTAGGTCACGGTCTTAGGCTTCTGCGGCCGTTACTTTCCCGTTCGAAACTTCTGTCGCCCTTCTTCCTGCGCAGCTGCCAGCAGTGCTCTTTTCTTAGCATCGATCGTCAACAACATTCGCCTCAAAATAAGCTTCAAACTTGACTACGTACGCCTGCCACTTATCTTTATTTCGTCTTCAAATTGCGGTAGCCTGCGGGCCATCGCGCGAGGGCATATGGATAGCCTCCTCGTTACAGCAGGATGCTCGTCGCCACTTTTACGTTCTTCCATACCGGCCAGCGGCCGGCGCATGCTACCAGATGAAAACCAGACCAGTATTGCTGGTCAGTAAGACAGCAAGTTATCTCCGGCTATATATATATATATATATATATATATATATATATATATATATATATATATATATATATATACAGAAAGAAAAAGAGAGAAAGAAGGACTACGGACCCGTGCGCTGAGAGGCATTGCTTGACACAGATTTGGTAACTGCAGCAATGCGCTTGAAGGCGTGTATTTGTTACAGTCGAGGATATTTTTTATAGGTAGCGCTTGTTTTTTCGTTGCGTGAATCCGCAAAATAATAATAATAATAATAATAATAATAATAATAATAATAATAATAATAATAATAATAATAATAATAATAATAATAATAATAATAATAAAGAATATTTACAGACGAAGTCCTGGTGGATGGTGAGCATCGCACGCGTAATACGAAGGCGGGGGATCGTTTTCCACCTGTGGCAAGTTGTTTTATCATCCACTTTAACTTTCCATTAATCTATCATTTCTATATTTCAATTCGTAAGCACATGTGATTTCCCCTATGTTTTCCTTCGTGTCTGTGTTTGTTGGCTTCTTCTGATACGATTACTGAAAACCAGGCCCCTCGCTTCCCTTTGTTCTCGTTCATTACATAACGGGCCTCGAATCCCGCAACATTTGATCCCTTCAGGTAGCATGTGTGGGTTTATTGACCAGTTGCCTTCACCCAAAAAAGATCACGTACTCGATCGTGACGCCTGTGGCAGAAAGGATGTTCCACATCCACCGCCAACGTTTGTGAGTGGTGGCGCTGGCTAACACTCTCAGGGTTAGTATCTCGTTGTAAAACATAAATAGTCCTGAAAGTGGATGCGAAAACGGCGCCGTGGTAGCTGAATTGGTAAGAGCATCGCACGCTTAATGTGAAGACGTGGGATCGAAGCTGGGAAAACCCAGCGCAGGGTGGACTCTGTCTCCGCCGCAGATGGTTTTCAAGATACAGCGGCCCTGGCGGGCGCGCGTGGCGTAGAAAGCGGCCTCCCCCCTCCATACCATAAATCATCATATACATCATACTATTTTTCATGTCCAACTGCAGGACGAAGGCCTCTCTCAGCGCTTAACTCTATCATGCGTTAGCTGATTCCAAGTTGTGCCTGCATGTTTCCCCACTTCGTCACACCACATGAGTCTCTGCAGTCCTCGACTGCGCTTCGCGTCTCTTGGTACCGATTCTGCAACTCTAATAGACCAGTTGTTATCTGTCCTACGCATTTCATGGCCTGCAGAGCTCCATTTTCCTTCCTCTTTTATTGTCGGGCACTTTCCGGGGGCTGACTAACCACTATCTATCTATCTATCTATCTATCTATCTATCTATCTATCTATCTATCTATCTATCTATCTATCTATCTATCTATCTATCTATCTATCTATCTATCTGTCTATCTATATCTATCTATCTATCTATATATATATATATATATATATATATATATATATATATATATATATATATATATATATATATATATATAGAGTTGGTCCGACGGTTGGTTTCCGGCTTTGCTCCCTCGGCACAATAGTCCGATGCGCTACCTTTTCGACCATGGACTAATCATTGACCCAGGTTGGCGGGAAAATATAGTTAAATAGATAATTATGTATATATATATATATATAATTATCTATTTAACTATATTTTCCCGCCAACCTGGGTCAATGATTAGTCCATGGTCGAAAAGGTAGCGCATCGGACTATTGTGCCGAGGGAGCAAAGCCGGAAACCAACCGTCGGACCAACTTAGGTCACCGCACTGTGTACCTATGTGCCACTCTTCAATGAACCTCTTTGACGCAGACCTGGATCGCTGGAAATGCGGGAACGGGTATGTAGCGCTCTTCAACGAATCTCTTTGACGCCTACTTGGAGCAATGGGAATGTGTCACTCAGCCTGTGCTGCTCTTTAATGAACGTCTTTGACGCCACCTTGGGCACCGGGATATGTGCCACTTGGAATGTGCCGCCCTACAATGACCAAAAAAGACCCTTCGACTTTTGCCGATGCTAGGCGAAATCGAACCCGCACTGCCTTTCGACCATCTGAATGTACAAGCTAGTAGCCAATTTGTAAAATTTCTCCCGTGCTGGGCGGAATCGAGTCCACGACAGACGGGTGCCTCAAGGGCTGCAGCCCGACGCTTTAGCAGGCTGCGCCACGAACGCACCGGGTATGCGTCGCTTTCAATGAACGCCTTTCGCGTCAACGCTTTAGCGAGCTCCGCCATGGATGCACTGAATACGCGCCGGTCTTCACTGAGCCTCTCGCTAACTTCGGTAACTGAGTATGTGCCGCTGGGAGTGCGGCCAGCGAGAAAACAAATCTGAGCATTCGCACGCAACAGCGTGCCACGCGCCTCCTCTCGGAGGCCATGCTGAGATCTTCTCGGCAGCGCCACTAGAAGGTCCAAAAAGAAGAAGCAAGGCTATAGGCGACCCGAAACAGCTGATGGCTTCGTGTGCACTGTGCTCTCCGCACCTATTGACCCTTTTCCCGGTGCTCCCGTGGGCGCTGCCATGTTTGATCACGTGGTGACGCGTCCATTGCTTGCCTCAGCTGCCTCAGTTGCCTCCGCGTTTACAATGCAAGCGCGTGACGCCGGCGCGGCGCAACAAACTTCCGTTTAGACGCATATCGTAGACGGTGACTGTGTGGACGACACGAAGCTTTGGCCACAGCTTTAGAGGACATGTAAGCGCTTTCATAGCTCATTACGCCTTGTCCAAACGGCGCGAGCAGCGTATACGGTGCTTGCACTAAAAGCGAGGCTAGAAATGTATTCCAAACTGTCCAAACTTCCCGCTTATGAATTAAATCAGGATCACTGTTCTCGTTCTTTATTTGGCAAACATTTTGAAGCAGCGGTTTGTCATGTTTCTGACTCAGTAATACTAAGTTCCTCGGTGAGGCTACTATCTGATTGTTTATTTTCAGCCTAATCGCGCTCGCGGGTGTGCGCTGCTGCGATCGATTTGTTCTTGCGGCGCACAAAACTTGGAATGTAAATGTTCTCTACTTTGTGGTAGCTTGTAGCAAAGACGTATTATCACTAGTCCGTCGCTTACTCTGTGGACCGTCACGAAACGTTCAGCTTCCAACATTCGTGTCTGTGTAGTCGCCGTCACTCACGCTTTCAGCATATTGATTCAAGTGTGCTCACATTCACTTATTATTGATACGTTGGCGATAGGGTGCGTGTAAGTTTGCGTGCGAGTAGGGGTAGATGTGTGTAAATAACGTGCGAAAAACTTACTATGCCCGTAAATGGCGTTACTTCCTTTTGTAACGAGCGCTACTCACTCTTAAGTGCCGACGTTGCGGTGTTGAAATCCTTTCTTTGGAGGTTAGCTATACAGCGCTGGCGGATGAATTATCCTTTTTTATCCCCAAGGAAAGCCGTGCATCGCGAAGGGCCGACAAGACAGGCAGTCCTTATGTAGCAGCGGCGACACAGGTTGATTCCATTCCTTAATATGCGGATCACTATTTTTGCAGATAACTACCGCACACGTCTTCCCTTTATTGTTAAACATTTTGCAGCATGAATTGGGCACAGTGCATGAGCGAACACCCACTTGCATTTCCGACAGCTGATCGCATAGTAGCAGGACAGAAGCAGTAGTGGTTTCGTATTCGTGCGCATTCGCTGAGGCAACGTATGGCGCGCCGCCGAAAGCGCCATCTTGTTGCTCTAGAGCAAACTGATCCGCGAAAAGGGTCAATAGTTCGCGTTGAAGTGAGAGGCAGCCCGAAAGGGAATTCGATCGCCGCTGCTGCCACTCTTTATCACGCTAGCGTTCTGACAGCGAGTGTCCGCGTTCATTGAGTGAAATGTGTTCGTGTTTGCGTGTGCGTGCGTGGCAACATGCTTGTTAACTTTGTCAGTAAGCGCATGTTTACAGCAGTTTATGGAGCTGTTAAAAACGACTAACTTTACTTCGTATAGCTGTGTAATAATTTGCTATCGCAATCAGTGCTTCGCCTTCCGGGTGAAACTGTGATATTATTCTATCCTATATAGCGACTTACAATATGTTCAAGTTGGAATAGCTGGTGCGTAAACATAAAGACGAAGAATAGCGCTAGGACGGGACCACATCCCACGTTATGTGCCATCTCCGGGTCCTTTCATTTCACTATTCTTCACATATATGCACGTTTGTCATGCTGTCGAAGTAAGCCAAGTCTCACGCCCTTTTTCGATTTCGTTTCTTTTATAACGCCAAGCAGTACTCGGCAGGAACCATCGGGTCCCCGTGCTCGCATGTGAACAGCTGTGCGAACTCGGGAGTGTTCATGACGACCAAGTTGCACACGAGCGCCGCGTCTAACGCGGCGGTGAACGAGTGAGACGCGCCCTTGCTGCACAGTCTCTGGCAGTACTTGACGAAGTACGTCTGCTTCCAGGCCGGTGCGTCGGCTGCATTCTCGAGGCGAGTCCAGACGCTCGCGTGAGATTTGCTGGCTTGCAGCGCCACCTGGAAGGCGACTGTCTGCGAAGCTATGTCTTCCAGCACTTTGCCGAGGGGCCGGCGTGTCGACGTTTTCGCGAGGCACGCCGAGATGTTAGTGGTTAAGGCGGGGATGAGGGTTTCTCTCCTTCCCGCCTCTGAGGTTGGCGAAGCAGCGCCGCCTAGCGGTTCTGATACGTAGCGTAGAAGCGTAGCAGCGAGGTCCGTTCCGAGGGTGGCGTAGTTTAGCGGGTTGTCGTGTCCGTGACAGAAAGAGGAAGGCCTGAAGGATTCGACGGGGAGCAGAATGGTAGTTGTGGAAAGGCTAGACCTTTCTCGTCGGCGTGTTGCGTCGTTCTTTGCAGTCCTTACGTTGTGGCTAGAGCCTCGACATAGCAGGACGTTCCTGTAAAGACTGCGATCGCTCAGGTTGCCCCGACACGCCGTGTCCTGCAGGTTGCTCGCCAGACCCTCCATTGAAAGCACGTCGAATCTGAGTTGCTTCAGTTTGGCAATAGCAGCTCCACTTTTCTCTTTGTCTGGTGCGTAGTTTTCTCGAAGCATCTTTTCAAGTGTAGACAGGAGCGAGTCGGCCACGGACTGCGCCTCATGGTTCTCGTCGAAAAAGCCCAACAGATAAGACTCGATGTCCTGCCAACTCGTGCCGAGGGTGTCTGCGATTAGCCGGAAGCAGGCGTCATTGCGGTTGTCGTCAAGCAGAACTTCGAGCAGCTCACTTGGAAGCAGCACGTGGACCATCGAGTAGATGGCTGCCTCACGCGGGTTCAGTTTGTCGAAGAGGATGGTGAAGATTCTCTTCAAAATTTCCACCCTGACAGTTACTGCTGACCTTGACACGTTCGCACTGCGAAAACTGTAAGCCTCGATGATCTTTTGCCAGGCCGATGCGACGATGTCTCCTTCAGTGGTGCTCGCGAGGCCTTCTATCGTCACGTGAAATGTGTCGACCTCGGTCAAAGCTGCCGCTAGCTCCCTGTCGGCGCCCACGAGTTTGTCGATAGCCTTAGAGCGCACGTCATTGGGCGTCTCGAGAAGCTGCGTCACGCCTTTCAAAACGGCGTGTACTGCGCTTCTGTTCAGGTATGCAGAGAAAGGTCGTGAAAAGCTGATCGCTGTAGTTCCATTTTGGCCACTCTCAAAATATATGAATGGCCTAATTCCGTGAGCGTTCCAGAGCAATGCTGAGAAGTTCGCGACGTCCTGGGGCGTCTTTATGAAACCTGGATCGATGAAGAAAAGCGCCCACCTTTCAATACCGCGAAGAATATTCTTCAAGTAATGATTCACTTTGCCCCATTCTAAACGAGTTTTCGAAAACTAAGCCTGCTTTTACGCTACTTCTCAATGACCTATATTGGCGGAGCCGGTTGAAGCTTTGTAACTTCCTAAACCGCGATGCAGCTATATATCCATACTTAAAAGGAGGAGATAGAGACACCGACCAGAAAAGGTTTAAAAATATATATTTAAAATACATTAACGTTCCGGCTCCCCCACGAGAGCCTTGTTTGTGAGGCTCCCCTGCTTGTGAACAAGGCTCCCGTGGGGGAGCCGGAACGTTAATGTATTTTTAAATATATTTTTTTAAACCTTTTTGGTCGGTGTGTTTTTTGGACAGTGGTTTCGTTCCTCCATGAGTAAGCGGGAAACTTCCCTAGATTCTGACAAATTCCTCGTTTTCTCTAAGTACGACGCAAATTTCCTAGACCTAGGGAAATTTCCCTAGGGCTAGCAGCACTGAGGGAGGGGAACGAATTCTCGGCTTTAGTTTCCTTCTCCTGCGTACTCTACGCGCCAAAAAAAAAAAAAAGCAGAACGCAGCGTATACTACTAACGCCCCCTGGACACAACGACGCGAAGCCACCACCCGCAGCGCAGCAGCCAATTACTTCGTTCAAAAGTGCATAGATCAATCGCAGAGTCTGTGCGATACAGGACCGAACAATGTTGATTTTCATTAATTACCGATGCTTAGTGATGTTTTGATTTCGAGGCGTATAAACATTCTTGTGGGGCTTGATGATGCATTTCGATTGTTCGCAGTTTCATTCTGTGTGTTTCGTTCTAGAACAGCCTCTCAGGAGTAAAGTCCATGGGCCCACCTTATTAGAGGACAAGTATTTTGTGTTGCCCGTGGACTCACACCGCAATCTTCCAATATATTTCGCGTGTACTAGCTAAGCTAACGAAACTGTCAGGGAGGTTAATGAAGTGTTGTGCTTATGACACCGGAGTCTTGGTTGCTATTAGGCACCTTAGACTACTCACCAAACGTGTATTCCATGGTTAAGTTAGCTATGTCCAGGAATTCCAGCATGTTCTTCTGAAGCAGGACCTCCAGTGAGAGAGGCGTCCCGAGGCACGACTTGAAGAGCATGGCCGCTTGCGTAGCCACGTGCTCTCTGTCGTTCCGCGAGGACAGCTCGAGCAGCATGCGCTGCAGCGTCTTTCTTTCTTCCTCGACCTAAAACATATGCAAAACAGGTGTGCGAAAAAAAAATCAGAAATCCTATTTTTCTTTGAAGGCAACGTTGTCGTTGCGATGGACGCTATACCATCGTGCTCGTTCTTCCTGTAATGTTATTTGTTTTATTGGAATCAGCCGATACATAGAAAAATGTAACTGTCTTCAATGTAGAGAATTTTTTCTGCGATACTTATTGAAGGTTCATAAGCATGCTACGTGGGCTTTTAACTTCTCGCCCACTGTGCCTGTTAAACTCGAACGTTTACACCATGTCTCGCTTGCATTTGTTGTCTGCTGACCTCCAATTGCGTTGACGCAATCGATTGTTACTATGACGTGAACAGGTCATGTTGTACCATGTCGCATTTTCTAACTCCCACGCCGTCCTCCTTGGAATGGCAGCCATGCGAGAAATGCGAGAAATGCATATTGGATGGGGCATTCACAAAACTCTGTTGTGTCGGCCCGCGCTGCAGTGTCGAAAGGCAAGTCAAGTGCGCAGTCCTTGGTCGACTGCACAATAGTCCACTGTCAGAGCAAAAAATTCGAGGATAGTGGCCCCGAATGAACACCGCGCATGGGGCTATATCTGCGTTGCTGAACTTGCCCAGGTCAACGAGCATGCATAATAAGCTTTGAGGGCATTGCTTATCCCGCTGGACTGTGGGCGTGGTTTATTTCAAAACTCCGTCTTCATCTCTCTACTACCTTACTCATTATTCCCGTACATAACAACCTCCCTGACTTTTTTTTATATACGTCTTTTCTGTCTCTTGTTTCTTGTGGACTTACGTCAACAAATTTCCTGTAATCGATCTGCAAGTCCATGAACGACATATAGAAAAAAAATAGACTTGTCAACATTTCTATACAGAGTATCTAAACTTTACATTGAGCAAGTGGCGTGATTAATAAGTCACAGCAGTCCACAATATGCATATTTGCCATCCAAAGGCTGTCTAATTTTTTTTTGTGCGAATATAGCAGCGGTCTCTGCAAAATAGCAGCCGCAAGTCAGCCGAAAAAGCAAATATATTATAAAGAAAAGTCGTCTACAATACATCTATAGACAATCGTATACTCTATAAATTTATTTCAACGCCTCTTTCGGAGACGAGTGCCTTAAATATTGATACTAGGAGAATACAGATGAATGTTTTTTTACTGACAACGTTTGTGAGCAGTGGTGGAGATTAACCTTTTATTGCTCTATAGGGACGCTATAACGTAAATTGATTCCAAACTGTTTTGATTCCAAACTCCTGACGTCAAATTTACGTAACCACCGACGCAAGCATCGGGCGGTGACCCGCAGCGTTGTCTGAACAACCCAATCTAACACTCTCCTCGTTTATAGGAGGTCACCTTTGTTCACTTTCAAAACCAATAACATTGTCTACACTCAGCGGTTTTTCTTATCTAATTGGCTGACAAGAGGCGAGGAGCACGCTCTAGTGGAGAGGGTTTCGATGGGGCCGAGCCAGCACAGTGAAAATAGATAACCGCATGAAGAGGGTGGTGCCGGCTTCTCCGATTGGGCCACTTCGTCTTACTTAGCTTGCGGTGGCTGGTCGAAAATCGCGGCGGCGTGCAACGGAAGGATAAGGATGCCGCTAAAACGGATCCTCAGCAAGGAAGAGTTGGCAGAGCGATGTCGTATGCATGCCAAAAGGGCTCGATAACGTTTTACTGCCACGCAAAAAGGTTTATCATGCTCAAATAAATACATGCTCACCAGCAGGTGCGAGTAGCGAGGGCCTGAGCGATCGGCGGGCAGCCATCTTCTATTCCTTTCGGAACGGGGCAGTCTGTGGCTATTCAGCAGGCCGCGAGGTCACGTGACAGACAGGCGAAGTGGGCGTAGCCAGAAAACATTGGACCAATAGCACAGGGCTAATGGTGAAAAGGCGTCGAATCAGGAATGATTATTTTTCTTTTGTGCGGTTTAATCATGCATAATCAGTGTGCACACGTTATATCAGATGGCGAGCTATCGCGGTTTTCGTGACGTCGCGTGACAGACAGGCGAAGTTGGGAGTGGCCCGAAAATGTTTTGACTAATCGTGGAGGCTGATTGCAGAAATTGGAATCAACACAGTTTGGAATCAGTTTACGTTATAGCGCCCTAGTTTTTGGGACTGAAGAAAATGGCACTTGCAGACAGGAATACTTTACATTAAGCTAGAACATTCAATATTAGTTGAACACCATCTGCTAGCTCCAGATAAAAATGACGGGCTTCTAAAAAAGAAGAAGACCGCCGAAATGGATATCTAGTGCAAAGATGCCTTCATATCCGCACATATTCACACTCTGCTGAATTTCCTTCCCCTAAATGAATGCAGCCGCGTGAGTTTCATGGAGTGTTCACCCTTGTCGGATACTTTGTGTGAAGGACCATTGGTTTCTTAATCAGAAATGGTGACACGCCGGCATGGATTTGTCAGATTACTGCACGTAACCTGATTCTGTCAGACTAAGACCATGCCTTGGAGGCAGATAGTCGCATGGGAGGCGCCATCACAGTATTGTATAGTACGTTCACGAATTTCCTTTTTTTTTTGATCGACACAAGACACCGCCCCTGAAAAAATTTGAACATGTTTAGCGCGTTCCGCGCTTCTTTCACTGAGCTTAGGCTGTCTGAGGAACATTGAGCAAAAGGCCGAATCTGCTTTGCAGACAACGTTTTGACACTTTGAGCGCATCACTTGTGCCAGAAGCACGAAACTGGATCGCACAAGGGCCAGTTCTGCCTGTTTATTCGGGACATTCCTAATTTGCGAAACCTGCCACAGCGTGTGCTGCTTCTAAGAATGGGTCACGCCGTCGTCAAACAGTTCCCAGAATCAACGCCCAGGCACAGAATCTCACGACAGCCTATTCTCCCGGTCACTTTAGGAGCGAGACTGCCGAAACACTCTCGCACAATCAACGCCAGCGATTCGTCCGCTCGGGAACAGAACTTGAGAGGCTTAAGCTTGTCGTAACCTTGTAAATTCAGGGCTGTATCAATGTTGACTGTATCTCTCGATTTTGTCTCTTTGTTTCTTCCCATGTTCGCTATTCACTAATTTCGGGGCCTTATTCGCATCATCCCGGTCGACCGCGCGCGCGACAGCCCGGGCCGCTGTATCTTGAAGGTCATCTGCATCGTGGTATGCGCTGTGTTTTTGCGGCTTAGTTCGCGTTGATGCGAGACGCAGCACGAAGGTGAATTCGCTCGCTGCAGCTTCCACGCTTCCCCATTCCAGCATCTTGACAGCAAGTTTCCGCGGTCATCCAGTGAAGTGTCTAATTCATGTTTGCTTGTGCGCGCGTGACACCATGCTTGTTCATTTAGCATGCCTATGTTTACAAGCTCATACGGCCGATAAACCTACTTTCCTTACTTCATATAGCTGTCCACAAATTTGCTATCGCAATCGATGCTTCGCCTTTCGGGCGAAACTGCGACATAGGTGACCCATGGATGCAGAGTCATAGCAAAGGGGGACAATGTCGGACACAGTATAATGCGCGGCCACGTGGGTCACGTGGCGGAGGTCTCGCGTGTCTGGCCGTCCTCACTGGAAGGAAGATAATTGCTATGGTACAGGACACTGTACGGAATATATTTACTTGCATGACATTTATTTAACCACTTCACGAAAGCTTCGCATCTCAGATTTCACCTTATACACGCATGGTTTGGATCTGCAGAAGTTTTTTTTTTTTTTTTTTTGCTACTACAATTACCGACAGTTTAACTTTTACGACCCCGTATATATAAAACGTTACCTGTCCCCGGTCCCTGCCTCGAGTCGGGTGGCAGGCGTAGGCGTGGAAGTCCTCGCACGGGTCGGCGTAGTAGTCGATGGCCTCGCGCGCGTCCTCCGACGCCTGGTCGCAGCGGTAGCGGAAGGCGGCTGCCTCCACGGAGGAGCCGATGGCCGAAGCCTCGTTCGGGCCGAAGGATAACGGGCCTTTGATGGACCGCAGGGGTCTCAGAACGAAGACGACAAACGAGAGCACCGCCACCAGGGCGAGGACCCCCAGGGAGCGACGAAAGAATGTGTCGGGCTTGCGGTCTTCGAAGGCCTTCGTAGACATGGTCGTCATTTGTCTGGCTGACGGGTGCGCTGAAGACTGGTTGACTGGTCAGCTGGTGCAATGATGATGATGATTCCAGATAATGATACGTACCCGCAACGGGGCCTCACAAAGGAAGGAAGGAAGGAAGGAAGGAAGGAAGGAAGGAAGGAAGGAAGGAAGGAAGGAAGGAAGGAAGGAAGGAAGGAAGGAAGGAAGGAAGGAGGAGGAAAAGATTTATTGGGTCCTGCAAGTTGTGAGTTGCCTCACAAAGTGGGCTGCTGCCACGTCGGGACCGGCAGGCAGAGCCTTTTGGCTGCGTCGTGGGCTTGCTGGACGGCCCATAGTTGCTCGGTCAGGTCCGGGCTGCGAATCGCTTGCCTTCCGCCTGTCCCGATCCTTGGGGAAATTTTCGCTGGTTCGGTTGCACGACCAGAGCATGTGTTCTAAGTCAAGCGGTGCATTGCAATCTGCGCATTGTGTGTTAGGATATTTGTCTGCCATGTAGAAATGTAGTCTTCTTTGCGTAGAATGAAAGAATATGTGTCGGGTTTGCGGTCTTCGAAGGCCTTCGTGGACATGGTCGTCATTTGTCTGCCTGAGGGGCGCGCTGCAGACTGGTTGACTGGTCAGCTGGTTTGATGATGAGGAGGATGATGATGATGATTCCAGACAGTGGTGCATACCCGCAACGGGGGCTCGCCAAGAAGCGGGCCGTCGAATACTACGAAAAGTTTAAGTTCAATTTAGAGATGAGGGGGCGGGGGATAATAAAAAAAAATCTGTGAGAGCGAGCAAGAAGGATAAATGAAAGACAGGGACGTTAACGAGGCCCGAGTTTCCACCTTCCACCTAGAGAGAGGGAAAGAAGAGTAAAAGATATAGGGAAGTAGGTAAAGTCCAGAGAGAGTGCAAAGGCATTACTTCCGGTCTATTCCACGCTCACTACTCTGTTACACAATACACAATATTTTATTTACGATCGGTCTTTTTCATAACTTTGTTTACGTATTTTTTATGCGAAAGCGTCAAATGGGCCATTGAGCGAAAAAGTGGGCGGCGTCTGTAGCAGCTAAATGGTACCTAACATCCCAGTTGACTGCGACGCCACGTCACGAGCGCGCGAGGCACGCTCGTGACGCTGGCTCGAGCCTCGATGGAGCAGAGCGGGCGAAAGGGGGACTGCTGCCGCGGTATTGAGTGAGGGGAGAGGGCATTGCCGCGACGCCACGTCACCCTCGCTCGCGTTCAATTGGACATTAATGCTTTCGCATTCACGAGTCATAATAAATGCTTAGGTGTCCTCGGATTTTTTTATTTTCATGTCATCACCAACTGCTTTATGGCCAAGAGGCATCACATGCTCAGGTAACATAATCACTTTTACGAAGACGCCATAACGTGACGTTACGTTTGACGTGATGAAGTCTTACGTCAGATTACGTCATCAGACGATATTGTCACGTGACAATGCCGTTATCACGTAACAACGTTTGACGTGATGATGTCATCACGGGACCTTTGGTGTGATCTCATCATCACGTGACGTTTGACATGATTATGTAAACACGTTGTCTCATCATGGGCCGATCTCGGAGACAGTGCAAAGAAGCGGGAAGTGCACAGTATAATACGACTTGATCAGATTGCATCATAACTTGACGATGACGTCATCCCGGGCCGTCACGTTTGACGTGATGACGTCGTCACAAGGCGTCATCAGGCGATATCGCGACGTGACGATGCCGCTATGGCGTAACGTATCGTTTGACGTGATGATGTCGTCACGTGACGTTTGAGGCCGGTGATGACGTAATCATGGTTCGTCATCATGGGCCGATGATGGAGACAGTGCGAAGTGGGAAGTGCACAGTCCAAGATGCATTGCATGACGTCATAAAGTGACATCATCACTTGACGATGCCGTCATCGCGTGACGGCACGTTTGACGCCATGGCGTCACCACATGACGTCATCAGGTGATAACGTGACGTGACGATGCCGTTATCACGTAACGTAACGTTTAACGTGATATCATTACGCAACCTTTGGTGTGATGACGTCATCACGCGACGTTTGAGGTGATTACGTAACCACGCGTCGTCATCATGTCAAGCGCGACATACCACTTTGTCACATGGGTTTTGTACCATTGAATGTTAACGGCGGATTTCTTGCTTCATGGGCCATATTATGGTTCGTATTTATAAAGAATACCCCCCTCAGCAGATTTAGTGGCAGTTTTCTGCAGCTTCACTGGACATACAGTTTCGCAGAGCCGGGATGGCGAGTCATTTTTAACAGCGAAGCTGTTTAAGCCAGCCGTAATTTGTGGTTCGTATCAAGAAACTGCCGGGCCGTAGCCATGGCAACCAGGCGACGCCACAGCTGCTAGAACACCTGGCGCAATCTCGTGACGGCTGGCGCAACCTTAGCGCCAAGCCACGCCTACCTCCTGTGCACTGCGCATGCGCCGACATGCTATCTAAGACGGTGCGCGGGGTGACGATTAGATGTAGCCATGGGACGCCCGAAGACGGTACGCGCACCTGAAGAAGCCGCGATTCGCAAAGCGAGGCTTACCGCTATGCGAGAACGGTAACGGCAGCGATGAGAAGATCCCCAAGTATGCAGCCAAGGAACTTGAGAACAAGAGGCAAGGCCGACAGGATCCCGAGTTCGGGGACCGTGCACCAAGATGCGAATCACAAACATTGAGTCTGCGGCCAGCTCCGCTGTGTCTTGAGCTTCGCGCAGCCTAGTGCAAGCTGTCGCCTTTTTAACGCGACAGCTTTATTAAGCCGGCGTGGATGTCGGCCTCCGTGGCGGAGAAAATCATCCCGAACCACCCTGACCGCGCAGGCCCTCTGCGTGGCGCAAGGCGTTAGTGAATAAAATTGAAGTTCTCAAAGTAAACTCCGTCAGAAAAATGGCAAAGGACGACTTAACCACAACCTACAGACATGGTGGCGTCGGTCCGTAATTTGAATGTACGAGTAAACATAATTGTGTTACGAGGAAATTCAAACACAAACCCCTTTTCTAGCATTTCTACCATACCAACAGCGGCGCGCTCGGATAGGCTACTTGCGAAAATCTTATCCAGGCTGCTCGCATCCTCGGCAGGTCAAATTGGGACTTGGCCTGCTTAATACGTTTTGGACACGTGCGCGCGTTGGGAAAATAGCAAACAATTGGTAAAATAATAAAAAAATGTCCTAGGACCTTCACATTTTATTATAAGACGACTTATATTGCGCCTGGGAAAACGTCTTCCCAGCAATTCATTTCAGTATAAAAGTGAAGCCGACTTTAAGGGGATCGGTGTAAGCTCGGTGTTTGTAAGCTGGCTTTCCTGTGTTCTGTGTTGCAGTGAAGCCAACTCAAAGAAAAATGCGATGCGAACGGGCCCGATGGCGCTATCGCGTTCCACTCTTGAAGGGTCCCTAAACCACCCAGAGGTCGAAATTTAGTTGTGGTGTTGCAGTTGTGCACGAGTCTACAACGAACACGTAGCCATGAGAATTTTTCGAAATGGTGCCGTAATAGCGGAGTTACACGCGTTTGATGATCGATACACGGCCCTCGCTCGTTTCGCTCTTTCCTTTGCTACTCTCCACGTGTGCTGGTCTCTCCTCCTCGCCGAGTGCTCCTCCAAATGTCACGTGACATACGTCATCGCCAACGCGCTTCTCAAAACACTGTCCACTAGTAGACGGCAGTTTGGCCAGCGCACCGCCCGCAGCACGATCAACGGACCAATCGACAACCGCGAAGCTGCGTGCCTCCGCCATCGGCGACGAAAAAATCGGCTGCAGCTACTGTTCCAAGCAAAATAATTTCCGCTAGATAAAACGATGCATAAATTGTACATTTTATGAAAAACGATATCCACTTTCAAACGTTAAACATGAACGAGAGCTCCGATACTTGTCGAGTTCAGCTGCAGTGCACGGCTACCGACGGAAGACGACCGGCTCGGCTGTGCTCGCATCGCAGCCGACGGCGCCGCTAATATCAGCGCATTTTTTTCTTTGTGTACAGTTGTTGGGAAGAGCGATAACAACGATAAGAAAATATTGCGGCTTGTGAGCGTCGGTAATTCATTCCGAAGTGCCATCCGCTTTAGCTTTGAAGTGAACCGGAAAAGGCCTAGCGACGATATCGGTGCCGTCGAGCGAGCAGCTGCGGTGAGGCAGCCCCACAAATGGGTCCCGCTCTCATTCTGTCTACGGCAAGGAAATCTCGCGGTTTGCGAGCAAATCCGCCGTCGAACGGCGGCCCGCGAATGTCAAACGGCGTGCGGCGAGTTACCGTGCATGCCGGTAACGTAGACGGGCCTTAGCCGCGACTCAGCGCTTCTCGGCTATCCGCTGTTGCTGCCGTGCCGGCCCGTGCTCATATGAAGCGTGCCGCTATGGACCCTGTGTTGCGCACACGTGTAGAAAGGCCAACACCGTCTTATTAACGAATAAGTCGGCAAACGCGACTTATTCCGTCGCGCGAAAGCCGTGGGGGGACGGGAGGCAGGCAGGGGAGGCGACGTTGAGCTGTGGCACCAAATGCCTACTTATATAAAAACGTTGCGAGGTGAGAAGGTGGTAAAGACTTCCGACACTGCTCGACGAGTGTCCCGTTTTGATCTGGTCGAAAACCTGCGAGCCGCCCCCAGAGGCACCGGCAACAGTCACCAACGCCGCGCGCAAAACGCCGACGGCGTCGACAACAGTTCTGCGCGTTGCTGGTGCTGCTGCATGTCCAAGTTTATGCAGCTGATAAAACTACTATCCTTACTCCGTATAGCTCTCTACTAATTTGCTATCGCAATTGATGCTTCGCCTTTCAGGTGACACTGCGACAATTTTTTTGCTGAGCAAATCCCAGTGTATCGATGGAAATGCGTCCGAAATGTAGTATGGTGGGTTGCGTTGAGTATGGCACCTTCGCCACGCTGCATGCCTTTAATCGCAAACAAAAACTGGTTTCCTTGCCATTGTCATGGGCCAATAAAGGAAGAAAGAGAAGAAGAAAAAGCAGAAGATAAGAAGAGAACAAGAAGACACGTGGAGTGGGTGGCAGAAATAAAGAAAGGAGAAGTTAGACAATAAGAGCGTCTGAATAAAAGGAATACAACATGAAAGCAGAAGAAGAAGCGCAAAAGTGCACGCGCAGCTACGTGGCCAATGGGAGAAGGGACACGTAGCCGAAGAGAGCGGCCCAGCTACGCTCTGGGATGAAGGCAGGCAGAAGGAGCTGGAGGCCGAACAGGACGGGTCACGGAGACGGCGGCAACCCAATGGAAGCTGTTCTTCAGCTGCCGCGGCCACGACCCGCGAGATGAGTGGACGACGTCCCACTGGAAGCCGTAGCTACAGGCTGACGGTGCCGCTTCCCGGATTCCCTGCGGCTACTATTCGCAGGCTAGCGGAGTTGGCCGGGCGATCCAGGCGCCTCGGTCACCCCACCGTCCTGACCCCCTGACCAGGCCAAACGGTGGACCGAACGTCGCACACAGCGACTTCGAGTCTACGACGAATCGGCGGGCCCAACGACGTGTCGCCGGAAGCAGCGACGACGAGGTGACGTGGCCACGTCGAGGGACGCCATGTAAATATTTTGGACATCAACTCAAGGTAGCTGAGGACTCTGGGGAATTTCTAGAATTAACTCGTTCTGTAAATTGTTTGCTTTGTGTTGTTTTGCCGTTTCCTTTTGCAATTACAAATGTTTGTCTTAAACGAGCTACTTGTCCCTGTCTGTCTTTAGTCTACCGAAATCCGTGACAGCCATTTATCTGCAAAACAGAGAGACTTGGATAAAAGGCGTGGGCTTTGGTTGAAATGTCTCACAAGTGCCTGATGAAAATTTACAGCGAGATATTTGAAGCATTAACGCTTTGACAAACCCTCCAAGATAAACGGAGAAATTGTGGGCAGTGTGTAGGGTGGTGTGTAGTAGACCCAACCGCTGGAGAACTCGGCTCCGAAGAAAGTTCGCGAAGATGCGTTAGCAGTTTGCAACTATACGTTCTGTTTGTAGAACGCATTACTTATGTCCAATATAAGAAAATGGTTGAGGGTTCACTCTTGTGAACCTAGTTATCACGAGCGGAAGACTATGGTTTTGCAAAGACTATGTACAGAGTGTTTCATTATTGCACGCTTCCGCGCTTGGAGCTTCCTATAACGTGCTAATCTGGTCTCCCTTTGCTCCGGTGTTTCAGCAGCCAAATTTGCCTTTGCCTGAGATTTCGCAGCCCGCATGCCGTCTAGCTATTGGATGATTGGATTCAGCCTGTCGCTTGCACTGAAGCGCACGCACAGACGGCCCAGCCGGCGCACCATCCATGGCGAGACTGAGCGACCAAGCGCCGGCGAGTGCAGCCGTAAACGCTCGCCTAGTCACGTGGTACCGCAGCGGCGAGGCTCCGAGCGAGTGAAGCGGCGACGTGCCTCCGCAGCGGTTCACGTGGTGTGACGTCACACCTGCCACACTTGCGCTCCGGCGGCTCGTGCTCCAGCGGGTCGAGGTCATTGCGACACGATGAATGACCTTGCGAGACATGGCGTAGCAGAGCTTTCGCTATACAGTGGCGCACCGACGGGGGGGGGGGGGATTCTGGGGTTGTAACCCCCCCCCCTGAGGCCGACTTAACCCCCCCCCCCCCTTTTGTTTAACCCCTTTTCTTTCCTTACGCATTTGAGTGCTGCAACTAAGATGTAAGACGCGCAATCGTCTGCACACTCGCAAAAAGCGCATTTTTTTTAAATATCCCGTGAGAAAATCGAAATTAGTGCTGTTTAGATGGTATTGTATTGGCCAACTGTCACCCCCCCCCCCTCCTGGCATAGATCTTGGGTGCGCTACTGTCTCTATAAAAGGAGTATACTCACTCACTAAGCAGTTCTTACGCCAGATAAATTCCTCAGAACAAGTATCACCCACTAGTGACGGTGAACATAATATCAGTGAAGGCGGCAAGGCAATTACAAGCAGCCGTTAGCAAAGAAAAATCTTTCTGAATTCAACCTTGGGATTTTCGCAATTTTTTCTTTTTTTCTCTCTCTCTAAACAACGCAGGTTTTCAGATTATAGCGATTAGAAACCTCCATGCCTCCCTGGACGTCCGCCATTTCTCGAGAAATATAGGCTCCCTATAATACATCTCGAACTTGCTGACGTCATCTACAACGCTGTTAAAAAACGTGGCATATATACCGTGCGGCATGCAATTCTATTTTTAGGAAGCTGTATTTCTTTATTTTAATGCCCCTACCGGCCACCTAACTTGTGGCGCCGCGGCCCCCCGTGCAGTGAGCTGACCGTTGCCGATCTCGAAGGACTTTCGCGGAACCGGCGTCTTGCTCTCCAAGACGGTGCCAGATTACGTCGTCGTTATACGCTCGACGACGAGGAGCAAAACAAGCAGGCTTTGGCGCTCCTGCCGAGGTGAGGTGATAGCGAATCGCCGTATAAAGCACACCAAAAAGGCTTCCTTTCGCGCGCCAATCTTGAAAGCGATCTGCGCTGTGGCCGAAGTGTGCGCCCGCAGGTGCCTCATGTTCAAAGCGATCTGTGATGCGTACAAAGTGCATGCGCCTAGTGCCGGTACCTTCGTATGCGCTGTGCTTTCGACGTTGAGTTCGCGTTGAGGAGAGAGCCAGCGCGAAGGTCAATTTGCTCGCTGCCGTTGGCGCGCCTTCTCACTCCAGCGTTTTCACGAGTTTCCGCGGTCATCGAGCGAGATGTGTTCATGTCACACCGTGCTTGTTCATTTAGTTAGTAAGCGAGTATAACAACCTTATACGGCCGATAAAACTATGCGAAGCATTTCTTGGCAAACATTTGCCACTTTGGCAGTATCTATCTATCGATCTAGCCGCCTACGTCTTGGTGCTCTCATGGTCGTTTCGTTAACTTCGTATGTACCAAAATTGGCATTGTATGACAAAAGTGTATGACGAACATAAATGATGACTCATGATATGAATGTCATGACATGCGTGTCATGTAGGTCATGAAACAGCTGGCTACGTCTTGGTGCTCTTATGGTCGTTTCGTTAACTTGGTAGGCTCGCCGCACACTGCTTCGCATAAAATCGATTCCCGCAGGGTGTGGGATCTGCCGACTTTTTTTTTATTCGTGCCGAAGTGCCCGAAGTTAGGGGAGATACTTTCGCTATAGCCAGCAGCCTGCTTGCCAGCAGGCCTCGTGAAAAAATAAATACGCGGTTTCCACCTATAAGCAAGTTTATTTCTCTTTGTTTTTCGTTTTGATATTCACGGAAAGTTTGCGGAGGAGCGAGGGAACCGCAAAGGCAGGAGATTCGCCGAATGAGCGTCCCTGGTTATTTATTTTGATTGGTATAGCTGCGAGCATTCTTCGCTCTTTCTTTCCGTTTCTTTCTCCGGGACGGTAATATTTGCTTTTAGGGGAAACTGAAAGGGAATCTATATGCTTAGAAAAGAGTTCGTTTCTACAAAAGACGATACGAACACTTCGAGTCACAATGACGCCACAATCCCACCAGGACAATAACATATACAAAGTACTGAGCATTGTATACACGGCACGTTTTCGAAGATATATCATCTTCATCAGCCTATATTTATGTCCACTGCAGGACGAAGGCCGCTCCCTGCGATCTCCAATTACCCCTGTCTTGCGCTAGCTGATTCCAATTTGCGCCTTCAAATTTCCTAACTTCATCACCCCACCTAGTTTTCTGCCGTCCTCGACTGCACTTCCCTTCTCTTGGTATCCATTCTGTAAGTCTAATGATCCACCGGTTATCCAGCCTACGCATCACATGGTCTGCCCAGCTCCATTTTATTGCGATAGCAATTATATGGACATTTCAACCGGATTTCTGCCGTCGGCGTCGTCGTGAGGTTCCCTATAGATAAAATCTTCGCCGTGCGCCGTATGCGCGAGCGGAAGCGTGCGGCGACGCGTGCTATCACGGAGAGCGAGCGCACTCATCTCCCACGCGCAATCAAGGAAGCAGGAAGCCAGCGCCGGAGGGAGCGGGGGGGGGGGGGGGGGCGCATTTCTACTCTGCCAACAACCGCGCTCGTCGCTCATCCGCACCGTCTCTTATCTCCACACGGCTCTGACCCTTATGCGCCGTGCATTCGCCGCTCAGTTTCCGTTGAAGCGATAGACCGCACATATACCTTCGCCCGCTGCGGCGTATGCTTGCTGCCAGAGTTTTGAGAGTCGTTGTCTGCAGTCATTCAGTGTGATCTATTCGTGTTTGTTTGGGCGCGCTCACACCACGCTTGTTCATTCAGTTAGTAATAGTCGGGCGACATTTTCCAACGCACGCTACACATGCAATGCTGCCCGGATCGGCAGTTCAGCGCTACAGGTGTGTCCCTTCGCACGCGCTGCCCACGGGAAGCGCTTCTCATCAACACCACCGTTTCACGCGCGCCTTCTCGTGGTCATCGAGTCTCTCTTCATGTCGGTCTACTTACGCCGCAGCACACCTGCTTACTTAATCAGCTCATGTTTACTGCAATTCATATTGCTACCAAAGCCGCTCACCTTACTTCGTATGACATTGCTGTGTTGCTATCGCATTCATTGCTTCGCCCTTAGGGCGAAACTGTGACATTTTTTTCCTCTGAATGTCAACTAGAATATCGGCTATCCCCGTTTGCTCTCTGATCCACACCGCTCTCTTCCTGTCTCTTAACGTTAGGCCTAACATGTTATTGCGATAGCAGTTACATGGACACTTCAAGCGGATTTCTGCTGTCGGCGTCGCTCTCGTCGTCGCCATCCAAGGGCGATAGAAGTCCAAGGGTGATAAAATCGTCGCTGCGCGCCGTATATATGTGCGAGTGAAAGCGCGCGGGGGACGGAGAGCGAACGCACGGCGGAGAGCAAACGCGACTTCCGTCGCGCGAAAGGCCGTGGGGGTATGGAAGGGAGGGAGGGAAGGAGGGAGGGGGGCGACGCTGTGCTGCGGCACCAAAAGCGTATGTTGCAACCGGGCGCAAGGGGAACTTGCGACGCACTCTCCCACTCGAAAGGAGGAAAGCGGGAAGGCAGCGCGGGACGGAGGGGGGGGGGGGCGGCCTTTACTCTGCATACAAATGCGTTCTTGTACTTTGCGTCGGTACGGGCTGTCGATGTTGTCGCGCGAATCGTATCTTGAAAGCGATCTCCACACGGCTCCGACCTTTGTATGCGCTGTGCTTTCGCCGCTCAATTTCCGTTGAAGCGATAGACCGCACGAACCTTCGCTCGCTGCGGCGGCCGCGCTTCCCCACGCCAGCGTTTTGGCAGTGGTTGTCTGCGGTCATTGAGTGTAATCTATTCATGATTGCTTGTGTGCGCTGACACCACGCTTGTTAATTTAGTTAGTAAGCGAATGTGTCAAGTTTATGCAGCCGACAAAACTACTATCCCTACACTTTATAGATCTCTACTAATTTGCTATCGCTATTGATGCTTCGCCTTTCGGGCGAAACTGCGACATTTTTTTTCATTCCATCGCTTTATGTGCGGTCCTTAACTTGTTCTCGAGCTTCTTTGTTAACCTCCAAGTTTCTGCCCCATATGTTAGCACCGGTAGAATGCAATGATTGTACACTTTTCTTTTCAACGACAGTGGTAAGCTCCTAGTCAGTATTTGGGAATGTCTGCCGTATGCATTCCAAACCCAATTTTATTCTTCTGTAAATTTCCTTCTCATGATGAGGGGCCCTTGTGAGTAATTGACCTAGATAAACCTACTCCTTTACAGACTCTAGAGGCTGACTGGCGATTCTAAATTCTTATTCCCTTGCCAGGCTATTGAACATTATCTTTGTCTTCTGCATATTAATCTTCAACCCCACTCTTACACTTGCTCGGTTAAGGTCCTCAATCATTTGTTGCAATTCGTCCCCATTGTTGCTGAATAGGACAATGTCATCTGCAAACCGAAGGTTGCTGAGATATTCGCCGTCGATACTCACTTCTAAGCTTTCCCAGTCTAAGAGCTTGGATACGTGTAAGCATGCAGTGAATAGCATTGGAGAGATTGTCTCCTTGCCTGACCCCTTTCTTGATAGGTAACTTTCTACTTTTCTTGTGGAGAACCAAGGTAGCTGTGGAATCCTTGTAGATATTTGCCAAGATATTCACGTATGCCTCCTGTACTCCTTGATCACGCAATGCCTCTATGACTGCTGGTATCTCTATTGTATCAAATGCTTTTTCATAATCTATGAAACCCATATAAAGAGGTTGATTGTACTCCACAGATTTCTCGATTACCTGATTGATGACATGGATATGATCCATCGTAGAATATCGCTTCCTTAAGCCAGCCTGTTGTTCTCTTGGTTGGCAGAAGTCAAGTGTTGCCCTGATTCTATCGGAAATTATCTTGGTGAATATTTTATACAATACTGAAAGCAAGCTAATGGGTCTACAATTCTTCAATTCTTTAGCGTCTCCCTTCTTATGGATTAGTATAATGTTGGCGTTCTTCCAGCTCTCTGGTACATTTGTAGTCGTGAGGCATTGCGTATAAAGGGCCGCAAGCTTTTCAAGCATGATATCTCCTCCATCTTTGATTAAATCGACTGCTATTCCATCTTCTCCAGCAGCTTTTTCCCTGGTCATGTCTTGCAAGGCCCTTCTAACTTCATCGCTAGTTATAGAAGGAGCCTCTGTATCCTGTTCCTCACCACTTCGAACGAAAGTAGCTTAACTGCTCTGGGTACTGTAGATATCAGTATAGAATTCTTCCACTGTTTTATTGTGTCAGCGAAATTGCTGATGATATCACTCTGCTTATCTTTTAGTGAATATATATATATATATATATATATATATATATATATATATATCAACGACCACTGACGAAGCACCTTTGTTATCTTCTTGCATTTCATGGGCTTGGATAGGGACAAGGGAAAATGGAGAGAACGAGAGGCATCCTGAAGTCGTGGCGCTGAGACGTGCCCCTGCAAGCGCTGCAGAATCGAGCGCCAGCCTTCGCCTCCTCGCGAACCACTTCAGGATGGAAGATACGTTGAAACAGACGAAAACAGGCAGCGCTCTCAACGCAGAAAAAGCACCGACAAAGAGATTCTCAGAAGTCACAAGCTTCCAGAAAATTTTGTTTCCTTTGTTGAAGGAAGGGAGCACCCTTTAACTAGTCAAAGAAGTCGCTAGTCTCAGGGGTGGTGGGAGGGGAGAAGAGGGGGGGGGGCGGTGGAACAGCTTTGAGTGTGGGGGCATGCCCCGCTGGTGTAGAATCTGTGCGGCCAACCGCCCCTACTGCCCCCTCCCGGTTCGGGAGCCACTGATCATCACGCAGCCTTTGGTGTGATGACGTCATCACGCGATTTTTGAGGTGATGACGTAATCACGTGTCGTCATCATGTCAAACGGGACGTCAGCACTGGGTCACATGGGTCTTTGCACTACTGAATGTTAACGGCAGATTTCTCGCTTCATGGGCCATGTTATGATTCGTATTTGTAAAGAATGCCCCCTTCAGGAGTTGTAGCGGCAGTGTTCCACACCTTCGCTGGACATCCAGTTTCGCAGGGTCGGGATGGCGAGTCATTTTTAACGGCGAAGCTGTTTAAGCCAGCCGTAATTTGTGGTTCGTATCAAGATCAAGAAAAACTTTCTTGCCGGGGCGGGATTCGAACCTGCGTACCCACGGTCCCAAGGTGAGCGTCGTCATAGGCCATACATGCCACGCTTGCAGAACACGAATTTTATGCGAACCATATGATTGCGTTCGAGCGTCGTCGTTTTCGTGCACAGATGGCGCGTTCGCACGCTCGTGCTCTGCGAGATGAAGAAGTTTTGCGCGCTTTGCTCGGGAGAGAGATAAAAAAAATGAGAGCAAGAGAAAGAGAGACGCATTCACGGAGCGGATGTGCTGGAACGCGTTGTCGGCATTGCAACGCGGTGGAACGCGGTGTCGGTGTTGCAAGCTGCGCTATGCAACGCGCAGTGACGGCCGTAAGTCCGAGACGCGCGAAAGGAAATTGTTGTCATCATCAGTAATAAGATGAAAAGTTCGCGCGCACTTCCGGAAAATGCTGGGCTACGATCGACCAGCGTCGCTGCTTCAAGCGTTGCGCGGCCGTGTGCAAGGTTAAGCGGTCTTCCTTTTTTTTTTTTTTTTTTTTTTTGCTGAGAAAATTCCAGTGTATTGATAGAAATGCGTCCGAAATGCAATATGGCGGGTTGCGGTGAGTATAGTACCTTCGCCACGGCGCATGCCGATAATCGCAAACAAAACTGGTTTCCTTGCCATTTATCTGCAAAACAGAGAGACTGGGATAAAAGGCGTGCGCTTTGGTCGAAATGTCTCACAAATGCCTGACAAAAATTTACAGCGAAATATTTGAAGCATTAACGCTTTGACAAACCCTCCAAGGTAACCGGAGAAATTGTGGGCAATCTGTAAGGTGGTATGTAGTAGACCCCGCTGGAGAACTCGGCTCCGAAAAAGTAGGGCGCGGTCGACAGGCTTCAGCAGTTTGCAACTGTATTATGTTTGTAGAATGCATTGCTTATGTCAAATATAAGAAAAGTTCCTTGCACTCGGCCGCGCAACGCTCAATTGAAACAGTGAAGCTGGGCGATCCTAGCCCAGCATTTTCCGGAAGTGCGCGCGAACCTTTCTCTTATGACTCATGATGATGATAATTTCTTTTCGCGCGTCTCGAACTTATGGCCGTCACTCCGCGTTGCATTCCGCGGTGTTCTGAATGCCGCAAGTTTGGCTATGAAGCCGATGACTGCAGGAAAACATACGCGACTATGACACAGGAAAATGGCGATAACGACGATACAGAGGCGCTCATGGACGAAGAGGAAGGAAGCTGTAGAAACATTGCAGCCTAGTAACATTAACCTTTCCTCATGGGTGCCTGGAGCTGAAACACCAGCCACGAAAAAAAGAACTGAGAACGTCGATTCTCCAGTGAAGGATGCGGCAGCACTTTCGCCTGCTGTGTCGCTAATAACAGAGAAAACTTCGGGGGAGCCGGAACCAGAGTGCAGCGGAGTGTTTGAAGCTCTGTGCCCTTCGGTGCCAGTGGTTTCGGCCACGGCGGCTGAAGTGATCCACCCAGAAGCAGAACGCCCGGAGACGCCAGTGGCCTCTGAAGACGCGGTTCCTGCAATGGAAACAGACTCTGTGGACCTGGGAGAAGAACACCTCAAAGACGCCAGCAGCGTTTGAAGTCACGGACCTTCCGATGGACGCAGGGACGCCTACCTATCCTTGGAGTCAGAGCCAGAGGACGCAAGCACTGTGGCTGAGAGGATGCCTGTGCTTTAATTGTTCGGACGAGGATCAAGGCACGTCAGGGAAGACCGCAGAGATGAGCAGCACGGTGCCGAAAGCAAGATCGAATGCAGCCATGAAGAGGAACCGTGTTAACGCGGCTCCTCGGAAACCGTCCGTGGAGAAACGCCACAAGCATTCCTTGTGACCTGTGAATATCACACCTCAAAGGTATGTTGATCGGCCGGAGCAACGATAGTTTTTTTGCAATATGGCTTACTTAAAGCTAGCAACCTTTAACTGCGTGAGCTTGGTCGCACGCAGGAGGAAGCAATGGTTTCTAAATCTACTCTTACAAGAAAACATTGACATTGCATTTATTCAGGAGACTAAACTTTCATCTAGTGTGCATTTGGAAGAGATGAACCACTTCGTTCGCAACCATTACTCGTTTCATTTTTCACCTGCCTGTGGATACAGTGGAGGGACGGCCATTTTGGTAAAGAAACAATCAGCGGTACTAGTATATCCCGAATGGGACAAGGATCGAAACGGCCGTATATGCAGTGTGGATTTGGTGTACCGGAATGAACTATATACAAGCTCATTTCGATTCATGCTCCGACAGACAGACAGACAGACAGAAAAACTTTATTGTAGCAAGTGAGTTTGGACTTCTCCAAGTCCCTGGACCACCGCACGGTCCCACACTACGTCGAGACGGTCATGTTCCTTTTGTTCATGACGTCGGCGGCCCGAGCCACCGCAGCAAGCTGCGATGTCGGGTCCGTAGACGAGAGCAGGACCTCCCAGTCCTCCCAGCTTGAGATGGCGGGCTGTCCCTGCGGGGGAGGATCAGCAGGGCAGCCAAAAAATGTCACAGTTTCGCCCTAAGGGCGAAGCAATGAATGCGATAGCAACAGAGCAATGTCATACGAAGTAAGGTGAGCGGCTCTGGTAGCAACAACACGCAGAACTGTTGTCGACGCCATCGGCGTTTTGCCCGCGTTAGCTCAAAATGCGTGCGGCGTTGGTGACTGTTGCTGGAGCCTCTGATATAAATAGGCACTTGGTGCCGCAGCTAAACGTCGGCTCCCTTCCCTCCCCCACGGACTCTCGCGCGTCTGAAGAAGGCGCGTTTGATCTACATATATGGTTGGCGCTGAGCCGTGCTCCCTCAAGGGCTGCAGAAGATAGCGCCAACCTTTCCCTTTCCCTCAAGAACCACTTACCTACATATATGGTCATTGTAAAGGAGAAAAGAGACGCCTACTTCTGCGGCCCTTAAGCGAGCACGGCGCAGAACGCGCGTTTGTTCTCCGCCGTGCGTTCCCTCCCTGTGAAAGCGCGCGTCCCTCGCGCCCTTTCACTCGCACATACAGCGTTCGGCGGCGCGCGGCGACGATTTCATCTCCAAATGACGTCATACGGAACCTCACGGCGACGGCGACGCCGACGGCGACGGCGACGCCGACGGCAGAAATCTGCTTTTGAGTGTCCATATAATTGCTATCGCAATAAAAGGATGTGGGAGAGCGTGGCGTGATGGTCGCCGCATAAGGAGCATGTCGGGGAGGTGCCACAGTAGTGGGACAGCAACTGAGGGGATGGGAGAGAGCGGGTCTGGCGGCGTCTCCAGAGGATCTGTTGGGAGTGGGTAAGGGAGGGGTGGGGAGGGGGGTAAGTCCGACGGTCAAAACGGGATACTTGCGTGAGTTCTGCAACGCTGTGCGCCCGCTTCCTCGAGAAGCCCGGATCGAGGCTGTCCTGAGCCCGGCAAATCAAACCTCGGGCCAATTTATCGGCAGCCTCGTTTCCGGGGTTCCCAGAGTCAGCCGGCACCCACCGGAGCTCTACCCTGCGTGGTAAATTCTGGGTGGGGGTGTTCAACAAGTGCCAGGCAGGGGTGTGAATCCTGCCCCTGACAAAGTTGAACAGAGCAGTCTTGGAATCGCTAAAGATGTATTCAGCATCCGAATGGGCAAGGGCTAAGGCGATGGCGGTCTCCTCTGCCTCCTCAGGTGTAGAGCCCGAAGGAAGATGGTGACGTAGTGGCCCGGGCTGGGTTGGGTTGTAAGCAACTGCTCCGAATGACGCATCGCTGCTTAAAGAATTCTTTTCAGGCCTGAGGCAGTATCTTGACTCACCGTACCGTACCATATTTGCCCGAGACTTCAATTGTGTTTTACGTGCTTCCGATTGTTCGAAAAAGCGACTTCCAGATACTAGCCTACCAGAGCTCCGAAAGCTTTTGCTCGACTGTGACTTGCAGGATGTTATTGAACTTGCGCCTGGAATTAATGACGGTTTTACACATTGGCAAGGCGACTGTCACTCAAGGCTTGATCGGCTTTACGTGTCTAGCGATCTCTCATCGTACAACGTGCGTTATAAGATGAAGCCCGTCGCATTCTCAGATCATGCATTTGTCACAGCCATACTTGAAGGAAAGGAAAGAACAATAAGGAGGCGCAAAGAATGGCAGTTGTGGAAGCTGAATGAGAGTTTGCTGGATGACAAAGAGATGTGCGACAGCATTAGGAATCTAATCAAGGAAAAAACGAACGGAGGAAACGTAGTTGCCATATTTTGGGAAGACTTAAAATACGAATGTAAGATGTTTCTACTTACAAAAGGTGAGGAAAAAGCAGCCCTGAAGAAGAGCGAAAAGCTGAGCTTGATGCGAACTCTGGAAAATCTAATCGAAGCCGAAAACTGTCACCCGGCTACCTTTACAGAAGATATCAAAGAGTGCAAAGGACAGCTGCTGTCAATCCTAGAGAAGGAGTACAAAGGTGCTATGATCCGGTCTATAGGAGAAAATCGCAACTAAGAGATGAGGAACCGCTAAAAAATTTTCAAGACAAAAGAAAGGCAGCGGGGAAGGAAAAACAGAATAGAAGCACTACAAAGTGGCGACAGAATTCTCACATCACAAAACTAAATCGAGGCTGCTTTTACTGAAACATACAAGGACCTCTTCGAATATGGAAGTAACACATGTGACGTGAACTATTGCAAAAATATGCCTCGACGCTGAATTGCATAAATGACGAGACAAAACAGCAAACGGATGGGTGCATATCAGAGAGTGAAATAGTATGGGCCATTCGTAAATTAAAACCAAGGAAATCGCCGGGAGTTGATGGGCTCAGCACTGCTTTTTACGAGAAACTTTCATCGGAATTAGTGCCAATACTACGCGAAGTGTACGATGATATTGCAAAACGAGGATTGCTGCCGCCATCTATGCGACGAGGTCTAGCAAAGGCAAGTGCCGACAGTGAGCGATTTCCGCCCCATTAGTCTTTTAACGACCGATTACAAAATTCTAGCTAGAATTATAGCTTGACGGCTTGACTTTGCCCTCGCAAATGTCATCGGTAACCATCAATCATACGGCATCAAAGGACGTCGCATCAGTGATAATCTGCAGATCATGCGAATAATGTGCGAAGCCACTTCCGTTGATGGATCCAGGGTAGCGGTTTTGTAAGTTGATCTGAGCAAGGCTTTCGACAGAGTAGCACATGACCTCCTCTTCACCTTGCTTAAGGCCTGCAACATTGGGGACCGCCTTCTTAAATACATAAGTGTCTGCTACCGACAAGTATCGACTCGACTAGTGATCAACGGGCGAACAACGCCGACAATACAGCTCAAGAGGTCCGTTAGGCAAGGATGTCCTATGTCACCAGTTCTTTTCGCTCTGTACTTGGAACCCCTATGCCGAACAATTCTGAACGACGGTGACATAACAGGCTTCAGTTTCGCAGATACCTCTCTGAAAGTCCTCGCCTATGCCGACGATCTTACGCTTGTGTGCCTCTAAGGAAGAAGTCCGCCAAGGAATGCAACATGTCATGGACTTCTGTAAAGTGTCTGCTGCTAAAGTGAATTGTGAAAAGTTCGCGGGTGCATGGCTAGGTGTATGGGATTCAAAACCAACCACCTTTCTAGATGTGAAGTGGACGTCTGAAATCAATAGCTACCTCCCTGTGTGCTTTGATACTGCCAACCTACAGAACGGACAGAACACGAGATTCGAAGTGACACTCTCGCGGCAAAAGTGCAACAGTGGCACGGAAGAACTGTGCCATTTTCGAACAGAGCTCTTCTGTGCAATACTGTGTCTTCTGTGCAATCCAGCTGTGTGGTACTCAGCACAGGTGATGCCCTGTTTGCCGGCACACGTGAATCGTGTACATAGATTTTGCGCAACATTTATATGGGAGTCACGTTTTGAGCGCATGCGCAGTAATTTATATTTAAGTAAGGCGAAAGGAGTCCTAAGGCTTATTGTAAACGTAGAGGTAAAACTAAAAGTTCACAGGTATCTTTTTTCAAAAACCAAACTAATCATAATATACGTCATTCTTTCGAACAACTATAGGCGGTGGGTACTTGGGTGAGTGGATTGATGGTGCTCAAGGAGTCCCACATGTGCACACCCGAAAATTCTACAGGGAGGTGGAGCAGGCAGCTCGATTCTTTCAGCAGCGTTTTTCTCAAGAGTATTTAAAAAATGTAAAACGGAAGAGCCTGTACTGGAACACTATAGATATGCTATTCCCACCACCATTATATCGGTCTCGATATGGAAGCCAGCTGGAGTCGGACGTTTTTAAGCGTCTTCCAAAATATCCTGTAAAGACGGTGATTAAGGATTTTTTTGTTAAGTTACATGCCGAAGTTTTACCCGTCAAAACATGGTTAAGTAATAAGGGTCTTTTTGTGCTGTGGTCAACGGACTGCGCGCTCTGCCCCTATGCAGAATCGTTGCAACACGTCTCTTTGTTTTCTACAAATGCAGCACACTTTTGGCACAACATATGAATTGTGTTTAATGTACAGATATACCCAAATTGGGAAGACGTAAAGTTTTTGAGAATTGAACACCATAAAAATGACAGCTGTGCTGACACTATTACTAGGTAGGTTTGTATGCAATTTGGAGATCACGAACTGACTACATGCTAGCTCTAGAAAACGCG